>NW_006791816.1:663351-693620 GCF_000442215.2 Lipotes vexillifer | reverse complement strand
GAGATTATTTGAAGAAACAATGTCTGAAAACTTCTCAAGTTTGATTAAAAAAAACAAAACATGAATATAAACAACCGAGAAGATCAGTGAATTCCAACTGGATAAACACAAAGAGACCCACACCAAGGGACACTGTGATCAAACTGTTGAAAGACAAAGATAGAATCTTGAAAGCAGCAGTAGAGAAGCAATATATCACATACAAGTGATCCTCAATAAGATTATGTGCAGATTTCTCATCAGAAATCTTCAAGTCCAGAAGGCAGTGGACTGATACAGTCAAAGTGCTAAAAGAAAAAACTGTCAACCAGGAATCCTATACCTGGCAAAAGTAACCTTCAAAAGTGAGAGAGAAATTAAAACATTCCCAGATAAACAAAATCTGAGGGAGTTTGTTACCACTAGTCCTGCCCTGCAGGAAATGCTAAAGGCAGTCCTGCAGGTCGAAATGAAAGGACACTGGACAGTAACTCAAAGCCATACAAAGAAATAAAGATCTCAGTAAAGGTAAATACATGGGCTATTATTATTATAAAAGTGGTTTGTAACTCCATTTTTAGGTTTTCTACATGATTTAAGAGAGTAATACATTTTTAAAAAACAATTATTAGTCTAAAAGCTAGTATTATTATAACTTTGCTTTGTAACTCCACATTTTGTTTCCTATGGAATTTAAGTGACTAATGAATTTACAACACACAATGTATAAAGATGTAATTTTGTGACATTAATAACTGAAAAGAATGGGGACTGAGCTGTATAGAAAAAGAGTTTTGTATGTTACTGAAGTTGAACTGGTATAAATTCAAATTAGAATGTTATAATTTAGGTTATCAAATGTAAGCTCCATGGTAACCACAAGGAAAATAGTTTTAAAATATACACAAAAGGAAATGAGAAGGGAATTAAGATGTTTTACTACAAAAGAAAAAATCAGCTAAACACAAAAGAAGACAGCAATGTGGGAAATAAGGGACAAAAAAAAGTATAAGGCATATAGAAAACAAATAGCAAAATAATTCTATCAGTTATTACTTTGAATGTAAATAGATTAAACTCTCCAATTAAAAGACAGAGATTGAGAGAATGGATTTAAAATAATGATCCAACTATATGCTGTCTACAAGAGACTCACTTTAGATCCAAAGTCACAAAAGGTTGAAAGTAAAAGGATGGAAAAAGACATTCCATTCAAATAGTGACCAAAAGAGAGTAGAGGTAGAAATATTAATATCAGACAAAATAGACTTTAAATCAAAAAAGTTTGCAAGAGTCAAAGAAGGACATTGTATATTAATAAATGGTTGAATACATCAAGAAGAAATAACAATTATAATATTTTAGGCACCTAATAACAGATCATCAAAATATGTAAAGAAGAACTGACAGAATGGAAGGGGAAAATAGTTCCACAATAATAGTTGAAGACTTCAATACTCCTCTCTCAATAACTGATAGAACAAATAGTTGAAGATAAGTAAGGAGAGGACTTGAACAACAACCAACTAGATCCAACAGATATATACAGAACACTCTACCCAACAACAATGGAAAACACATTCTTCTCAAGTGCACAAAGGACATTCTCCAGGATAAATCATATGTTAGGCCACAAATTAAGTCTCAATAGACTAAAAAAGATAGATATTATATAAAATATCTTCTCCTACCACAAGGTAAAGTTCAAAATCAATAAGAAGGAAAACTGGAAGATTAATAAATTTGTAGAAATCAAACAACACACTCTTAAGAAAAAAAACAATGAATCAAAAAAGAAATCACAAGGAACATTAGAAAATACTTAGAAACTAATGAAAACAAAAACACAACATACCAAAACTTATGGAACACAACAAAACCAGTGCTAAGGGTGAAATTTATAACTATTAGCACTTACGTTAAAAAACAAGAAAGATCTCAGATCAATAATCTAACTTTACAACTTACAAAACTAGAAAAAGAAAAAACAAATAAATCCAAAACTAGCAGAAGAAAGGAAATGATAAAGATTAGAGTGGAGATAACTGCAATAAAGGGTAGAAAATAGGGAAAAATCAATGAAACCAAAAATCAGTTTTTTGAAAGCATCAACAAAATTTGCAAACCTTTAACTAGAATGACTAGGAAAAAGGAGAGAAGTCACAAGTTACTAAAATAAAATAAATGAAAGTGGAGACATTACTAGTGAGTCTACATAAAAAGAATTATAAGAAAGTACTATGAACAATTGTATGCCAAAAAATTGGATAACCTAGATGAAATGGACAAATTCCTAGAAACACAAAACCTACCAAGTCTTAATCATAAAGGAATAGAAAATCTGAACAGACCTATAATAGTAAGGAGATTAAATCACTAGTCAAACCTCCCCTCCCAAAATATAAAAGCCCTGGACCTGATGGCTCAGTGGTGAATGCTACCAAACATTTAAAGAAGAACTAATACCAATGATTCTTAAACTTTTCAAAAAATTGACAAGGAGTGAATACTTCCAAACTCATTCTATGACACCAGCATTACTCCAATACCAAAGTCAGACAAAGACCCTGCAAGAGAACTACAGACCAATATCCCTTATGAACACTGATGCAAAAATCATCAATAAAATACTAACAAACCAAATTCAGCAGCGTATTGAAAGTATTATACAGCATGACCAAGTGGAATTTATTCCTGGAATATAAGGAGGGTTCAACATACGAAAAATTGATCAATGTAAATACACCACATTAACAGAATGAAGGAAAAAAAACCCTTCATGATCATCTCAATGATGCAGAAAAAAGTATCTGACAAATTCAACACCTTTTCATTATTAAAAAAAAACAAAAAAAAACCTCTCAACAAACTAGGAATAGGAAGAAAAAAATAAATAAAAGGTATCCAAATCAGAAAGGAAGAAGTAAAATTATCTTTGTTCACAGATGATATGGTCTTGTATGTAGACAACGCTTAGAGTCCTCAAAAAAACTGTTAGGACTAATAAATGAATTCAGCAAATAGCAGGATACAAAGCCAACACAGAAAAATCAGTTGCATTTCTCGACACTAACAATGAACAAACTGAAAAGGAAATTGTAAAAACAGTTCCACTTATAATAGCATCAAAAAGAATAAAATATTCAGGAATTAACTCACCTAAGGAGGTTAAAGACATACAATGAAAACTACAAAACATTTCCAAAAGAAATTAAAGGAGGCATAAATAAATGGAAACACATCCTATGTTCATGAATTAGAAGACTAGATATTATTAAAGTGCCCATTGTATTCAAAACGATCTACAGAGACAATGCAATCCCTATCAAAATCTCAGTGCCATTATTTTTTCAGAAATAGAAAAAAGCCATCTTAAAATTCATATGGAATCTCAAGGGACCCAGAAGAGCCAACACCATCTTGAAAAAGAAGAACGAATCTGGACGTCCCATACTTCCTGATTTCAGAACTTACTGCAGAGCAATAGTAATCAAACAGTGTGGTGCTGTCATAAAGATAGACATATAGACCAAAGGAGTAGAATAGAGACCTGGAAATAAACCCTTGCATATATGGTCAATTGATTTTCAACAAAGGTGCCAAGACCATTCAATGGGGGAAAGAACAGTCTTTTCAACTAGTGGTGCTGGGAAAACTGGATAGCCACATGTAAAAGAATGAAGTTGGACTCTTACCTAACAAAAATTAACTCAATATGGATCATAGACCTAAACGTAAGACCTAAATCATAAAACTCTTAGAAGAAAACAGTGAAAGCTTTACAACATTGGATTTGGCAATGGTTTATTGGATATGACACCAAAGACACAGGCAACAAAAGAAAAAAATAGACATGTTGGACTTCATGAAAATTGAAAACTTTTGTGCATCAAAGGACGCTTTCAACCAACCATGGTTTCCTGCTTCAACTGTGCTTGGACGGAACGGGCCCTCCGCCCCCTCCTCACAGTGCTCTCAGACTGCCCCAAGGCCCCCCACTGCTGCTCCAGCACAGGGCAGCCACCATCGTCTCTCCTCGCCACCTGCTCTGACCACCGAGGTCCCTCACTGGTGGGCCAGAACTACCACCAGGACTCAGAGGCCACCATCAACTGCCAGATCACCTGGAGCCCTAAACTTCCTACCTCTACCTAGCCATGTCTTACTACTTTGACTGCAATAATGTAGCTTTGAAGAACTTTGCCAAATAGTTTCTTCACCAATCTCATGAGGGGAGGAAACATGCTGAGAAACTGATGAAACTGCATAACGAATGAGGTGACCACATCTTCCTCCAGGATCAAGAAACCAGATCATGAGCACCGGGAGAACGAGGTGAATGCAATGGAGTGTGTATTACACTTGGGAAGCGTGAATCAGTTGCTACTGGAGCTGCACAAACTGGCCACTGCACAAACAACCCCTACTTGTTGACTTCATTGAGACACACTACCTGAATGAGCAGGTGTAATCCAAAGAATTGGGCGACCACAAAACCGATCTGCACAAGATGGGGCCCCCAAATCTGGCATGGAAGAGTATCTCTTTGACAAGCACACTCAGGGAGACAATGATAACAAGAGCTAAGGCTGACACCAGCTTCCCATACCCACGGAGTGACTTCCCTGGTCACCAAGGCAGTGCATGCATATTGGTAAGGGGGTTACCTTTACCTTTTCTATAGGTTGTACCAAAACATCTACTTAGTTATTTTGTACCATTCCTTCAAATAAAGCAATTTGGTAACCTCCCCCACCAAAAAAAAAGACACTTTCAACAGAGTGAAAATGCAACCCATGAAAGGGAGAAAATATTTGCAAATCATATATCGATAAGGGATTAATATCAAGAGTATACAGGGCTTCCCTGGTGGCTCAGTGGTTGAGAGTCCACCTGCCGATGCAGGGGACACGGGTTCGTGCCCAGGTCCGGGAAGATCCCACATGCCGCAGAGCTGCTAGGCCCATGAGCCATGGCCACTGAGCCTGTGCATCCAGAGCCTGTGCCCCGCAACGGGAGAGGCCACAACAGTGAGAGGCCTGCATACCGCGAAAAAAAAAAAAAAAAAAAAGAGTATATAGAGAACTCCTAAAACTAAACAACAGAAAAACAAATAACCTGATTCAAAAACGGACAAAAGACTTGAATAGACATCTCTTCAAAGAAGATATTTGAATGGCCAATAAGCACATGAAAAGATGCTCAACCTCACTAATCATTATGTAAATGCAAATCAAAACTACAGTGAGAGACCCCCTCACACCCATTAGCATAGCTACTATCAAAATATCCAAAATAATAAATGTTGGCAAGGATGTGGAGAAATTAGAACCCTTGTGCACTACTGGTGTGAATGTAACATGATACAGCTACTGTAGAAAACAGTATGGTGGTTCCCCAAAAAATTAAAAATAGGCTTAGCATATGACCCAACAATTCCACTTCTGGGTATATGCTCAAAAGAATTAAAAGCAGGGTCTCAAAGATATATTTATGCACCCACATTCACAGCAGCATTATTTGCAATAACTAAATTTTGGAAGCAACCCAAGAGTCCATGAACAGGTGAATGAATAAGCAAAATGTGGTATATGCATACAGGGGAACATTTTTCAGTCTTAAAAAGGAAGGAAAGTCTGACATATTCTACAATATGGATGAACCTTGAGGATGTTATGCTAAGTGAACTAAGTCAGTCACAGAAAGACTAATACCGAACAGTTCCATTTGTATGAGGTACCTAGAGTAGTCAAAATCATGGAGACAGAAAGTAGAATGGTGGTTGCCAGGGACTGGGGGAGAGGGAAATGAGGAGTCATTGTTGAATGGGTGTGGAGTTTCAGTTTTGCAAGATGAAAAGAGTTCTGGAGGTGGATGGTGGTGATCCTTGCTCAACAACACGAATGTGATTAATACCACTGAACTGTTACTCAAACATGATTAAGATGGTAATTTTCACGTTATGTGTATTTCACAATTTTAAAAGTTTGAAAAAAAATCAGGGCTAATTCAGGCCAAATCCAGTATGCAGATATACAGACCTTAAGTGTCTATGCAGTTAGTAAATTAAGCAACAGATTTGACTTACCATCCCTCTACTACCTCTCAAATTCCTGGGGCATATATTTTACAATCAAGTTTCCCCAGGCATTCACCAAGTGAGAGAAAAGTATACTTTATTTAGCCAGACTGTCTCAAGCATGAGTGTAGATTAAAGGCATTTCATACATGCAAAGCCTCAAAAAATTTACATCCAACTTATGCTTACCAAAAGGGATAGCAAGGTGGGGCAGGGATAAATTAGGAGTTTGGGATTAACATGTACACACTACTATATATAAAATAGGTAAACAACAAAGACCTACTGTATAGCACAGGGAGCTATACTCAGTATCTTGTGATAACCTATAATGGAAAAGAATCTGAAAAATAATATATATATATATACACACACACACATATATATGTGTGTGTGTGTATATATATATATAACTGAATCACTTTGCTGTACGTTTAAAACTAACACAACATTGTAAATTAAATATACTTCAATTAAAAATTTTTACATCCCAAGCATTGTTTCTTAGCAGACTACTGTATGACAAAAGTCAGTCCTCAATTGCTACTATAAGGTATCGTGTATTTTTCTCTAATCTCTTCACAGAACTGATTGTAAACTCTCTGAGGAAGGGACGGCATTTTATATTTCTATTACTCAACAGGATTTTGAGACTGTATTCATACCACAGTAGAGATTCTGTACATGTTATTTATTCCAGAGGTATTACAAACAGTAAGTGAATCTTCCGTTAGCAGAAAGGAGGGGAAGAACGCAGTCACCTGGGACATGGGGAGTGTTAAGGCTCATTTCTCCAGCCATTCACCCAGCGGCACTCCATTATCTGGTCTCACCTAGTCCAGCCCACTTTAGTTCTTGCCAACATACACCCTCCCAGAAATAATCATTATTAATATTCTCCATGATCACTAGTCATATTTAATCACAGAATTACAAATGTGGGGAGTTTCTCTTGCTTAGTTTTCAGAAAGCTTCTTGGATTAGGACAACAAGCAGCTGCGCCCCACTTCCAAGGAAAGATTGTCTCTGCAGTTCCACTAATTCCCGGTAGGTGGCGCTGGCACAGTACAAAACAGTTCTAATTTGATCCCTGTTTATTGAAAGAATCCAGCTCCTTTTGCCACTGGGGTTATAAAATTTATTTTTAGTGTGACTTGATGAGCCTTGTCTGAAATTTAACAATATTGGAATCAAATTCTGATACCTAATCACACAGATGTAAGCTCTATTAGATTTCAATTAGCATTCACTCTGATTTGATTATAAGGCTTCAACCATTAAAATGGCTACTAGGGAGACATTTAGATAATTGCAGCTGCCTGGGGTTATTACATTTGCTATCATTTCCACAGAGTGATTCATGTAAAGACTGGGCCATAACATTTGTTTTTGTTGGTGGCGACAAGGAACAAGGGCTTATTGGGGTGGAGGCAGCGTTTTGCTGTTGTGGTCTGGCATTTCGGACTGTTTTTCTTTTTTATTCTTTTTGTGGGATTGTTTTTTAATTAGGAGGGAAATATGAATGTAGGGTGCTTGCCATTTAGCTGTTTTCCAAAAAGATATTGTTGATTCTCCATCTACAATACTGTTTCATTTGGCAAAAGAAAAGAGGCATTAGCCAAGTTTCCTTTTCCTCTTTTTTAATTGAACTGACTTACATTTGAACTGAGAAGATTAACCACATCAAAACTCACCTCCTGCACAAAGGCCTTCCTCAGTAAATGGAACTGGGGTCTCCCCTATCACCTAATACCATTCCTAGGGTGCAAATGCTAGAGGTGTTTAACCCAAGTTGCCAGACAGCTTGGTGAGGATATTGAGACATGCTTTAAACGTAAAAGGAATAGTTGGACAAACTGACCTTCAAGGTCACTTCAGCCCCCACCATCTAAGATTCTAGGGATCAACGAAAAAAATGTCCCTGCCCCAAAGAGCCCCCAGACTCTAGGAGCAGGACCAGTCACCTAGGGTCTTAGAGCGGCCCACACATGGTATATTTTTCTGGGTGGGACAGAGGAGCTGTTCCAAAAAGGTGGGGAAACTCACCTCCAGAAACTCACCCTCTACTCTATGTGAGCCACTAAGAGCCTGAAATTCAAGTCTGGAAAGAAGTCATCGGTGAAAACTCATCTGTTTTTAAATCCAATACTTTATCATTTTTAGCCACAGATAACTTGATAATTTGCCAATAGGGCTTCAAAACTATATTCCACTCAAGGAAACAGATGTGGTGCCTGAAGACTCAAAACCAGATTGTGAGGGAAGCTTAGAATTCTCTTTTGTTCTGCTAGAAAAGACTTCTCGTGTACTGTACCAACATGAAAACATTAATTCTCATAAATACCTCTCCAGTCTCAGAGGCCTAGGATATAACCCCCTAGAGCCCAGGACTGCATCTTTTTAGTCCTATGTTTTGGGGGCAGGACCTAGCCCAAGACTCTGCAGACAACAGTCAAACACTTTGCTGTGCAAAAGATCCAGTTCTATTCCAGATCAGACTATGTGTGTGAGAACATAAGAAAATGCAAAACTTTCTTAGAACAATGATCCATCAAGCCTAGTAGTCTGCCTTCTATAAGTTTGAGTATAAGTTCAGTAATCTTCCAAAAAGACAAACATCCTAGGCTGTCCTATAATGCACTGGGTCTTTTCTTTCCCCAGTACAGGTGGTTGTGAGGTGGGCCGGGACCCAAAAGTCCTGACCATAAAAAGAATGCAGGCGGACAAGCTAAAGGTCTGAGCCGCTGCCCACGACTCATGTGGGTGGGGTCCATTTTTCCCAGAAGTGCAGACAATGTCATTTGTAATTCAGAAAAAATGTGGCAGACATTGCCAGGGCAATTCTCTCAGCATTGAGTGAAGAGGAGGGGGTGGGGACGGTGCATGGACGGGGGAGGGGGGATGGGGTAGTGCACAGATACCCAGAAAAGGTGGTCAGAGAAACACGTTTCCTCCTAGGTCTGTCTCTGCAGACCGGTCTGTATTCAACTGTTTGGGGAAAACGAGCTGCCAAGCAAACTCCTTAGCCCCTCTGTGGAGGGAACGTCTATAACCCTTCAGTGCTGGGAGAGCCACAGCTCAAGTTTTGGGACCTAATATCCTCTCAGAAGTAGATAGTACAGTTTAGTATAAGAGAAATGGAGCAACATTTTGTGGAGGGATTTCCTAAACGTGAAAAAGCCATTCCCGAGATCCCGGCATTGATCTGGCCTCTGAGATCTCTGACTTCATTTCCTATTACTCTTCCCATGACTCACCCCGCTTCACCCACACTAACCTCCCTGCAGTCCAAGAGCACCCACCTCAGGACCTTTGCACTCACCGAACACGGTTCTTCCCCTCAGCAGCCACCCAGCTCACTCCCCTCCCTTCCTTCAGATCTTTACTTCACTGTTTGCCCTCTCATCTTCCCAGCCACCCTGCTTAAAATTTCAACATGTCCTCCTGCCCTGACATTTCTACCCCTTTCTCTGACTTATTTTTCTCCTAACCACTCTCACCAGTATATTCTGTATTTTACTTATTTATCTAGTATATTTTTGTCTCCTGCACGAGGTAAGCTCCCTGAGGGCAGAGTTTTGGACTGTATCTCCCATGCCTAGAAGAGTGTCTAGGACAGCGTGGGCACTCAGAACAGAACTTTGAATGAATCAAGTTCAGCTCCATATCCATACTTTCCAGAAGGACACGCTGATTCACATGAAGAAAGTATTCTTTCTAAGCAAATTAATATTCTAAGGAGGGTTTCTTAGAGACTGGTTAAGCATCCTGTGAAACCTAGCTGCTTTCTAGAATCCTTAGTACTTTTTTTGCGGTACGCGGGCCTCTCCCTGTTGTGGCCTCTCCCGCTGCGGAGCACAGGCTCCGGACGCGCAGGCTCAGCGGCCATGGCTCACGGGCCCAGCCGCTCCGCGGCACGTGGGATCTTCCCAGACCGGGCATGAGCTCGTGTCCCCTGCATCGGCAGGCGGACTCTCAACCACTGCGCCACCAGGGAAGCCCCTTAGTACTTTTAAGTGTTAGAGATGAAGAGGTATCTAGAGCAGTGGTTCTCGGCCAGAAGCAATAGAGGACCTGGAACTTGGAAGAAAGGCACTTTAAAGCCCCACCTAGGACCTGCTGAATGAAGATCTCCAGGGGTGGGGCTCAGCAATCTGTGTTTTAAAAGTCCTCTGGTGACTCTAACACAAGCTGCAGTTTGAGAACTAATCACTGATGTAGAGGAAAGAGCAGAGGGCTAAATTATCTAGAGATGTAGATTCTAGTCCTGATCTATTTAATTGTACGACCTTGGTTACACCCCTTAACCTCATCTACCTCCCTCTCTGCACTTACAAAATGAAAGAGCTGCTAAATTTTTCTTATATGCTTTTAATGTACTAATGGTAAATCTTGCAATCACAGCCCTCAAGGACCCCGTTCGTTAGGCTTGTAACTGTATATTAGCGAGTAATTCAACAATCTATCTTAAGTAAAACTTTCTTTTCTTTCAGTCTGGCCTTTCTTTTCTCAAGTTTCCTGAATTGGTGAGCAGTTTGCACAGACACACAATCTTGCCACACTGGACACTTCTTCCAATGACCATATTCTTGTACCTCACACCTTTTTCAGCTTCTGGGACAGCCCTCTATTCTGGTTTCCCTCCCATCTCTGGCTGTTCTTAGTTTCTTCTGCTGGCTGCTTAGCCTCAGCTCACTCCTTAAACTCTGGTGTTCCCATCTTGGTTCTTAAAATCTACACACAATTCCGGGTAGCTTTGTCCTCACCCTGACTTTAGCTATTTCTCAAGTAAGCCAATGACTCCCAAATATTTCATTCTCTTAGAAATCCCCACATTCAATCACCTGTTATGTAACCGCCAGACCCCTCAAATTAACACGTCCAAGAGAGAACTCATCACCTTACCCCAACCCACTCTTCCTCCAATTTTGCCACTAAGTAGCCCAGGTCAGAAACTGAGAGCTCGTAGATGCCTCCCTCTCTCCTTCCCTCTCATCCAGTCAGGCACCAAGACCTGTAGATCCTTCCTCTTAGATCTCTTCAACCATCTCTCGTCCTCACTTTCCAGTCACTGCCTTTAACTGGTCACCAGCTTCATACCTAACCCACTTCAGTCTATTTGCCACAGTCTTCCAAAGCACACTGATGGCAGTCACCATGTAAAACACCCGGGGACTTCCTTGGTGGTCCAGTAGTTAGGACTCTGCCCTTCCACTGCAGGGGGCCTGGGTTCAATCCCTGGTCGGGAAACTAAGATCCCACAGGCCTCGTGGGGTGGCCAAAAAAAGAAAATAAAATTTTAAAAAATTTAAAAAAATAAAATAAAATCCCCCAGTGGCTCTCCATGGCTTTCAAGGTGCTGTCCCAGCTTCTCTGCTTGGTCATATGGCCCTGCCCCCATCTCCTCCCTGCCTAACACTCTCATCTCTCCCCCCACACACCAAGCCACGTACAACTGCTTGTTTCACACCTCCATGATTTGCCACAGACTTTCCCTTCTCCTGGCACATCCTCCTCCCTCCTTTTCTAGCTAACTCCTACTTGTTCCTTAAAAGCTGTCCTTTATAACCCCACCTGTCAGAATGGCCATCATCAAATGCTGGCAAGGATGTGGAGAAAAGGGAACACCTGTACACCGTTGGTAGGAACATAAATTGGTGCAGACACTGTGGAAACAGTATGGATGTTCCTCAAAAAACTAAAAATAGCTATCATATGACCCAGCAATTCCCATCCTGGGTATATATCTGAAAGGAATGAAAACACTAATTTGAAAAGATACATGCACCCCAATGTTCACAGCAGCATCATTTGTAATTGCCAAGATATGGAAGCAACCTAAGTGTCCATATGAATGAATAAAGATGTGACACACACACACACACACACACACACACACACACACACACAGAATGGAATACTACTCAGCCAGAAAAAAGAATGAAATTTTGCCATTTGCAACAACATTGATGGACTTGGAGGGTAATATGCTAAGTGAAATAAGTCAGACAGAGAAAGACACATGCCACGGAGCAACTAAGCACATGCGCCACAACTACTGAGCCTGCGCTCTAGAGCCCACAAGCCAAAACTACTGAGCCCGCACACCACAACTACTGAAGCCCACATGCTCTAGGGCCTGTGTGCCGCAACTACTGAGTCCACGTGCTGCAACTACTGAAGCCCGTGTGCCTAGTGCCCGTGCTCCACAACAAGAGAAGCCACCAAAATAAGAAGCCCGCGCACCGCAACAAAGAGTAGCCCCCGCTCGCCACAACTAGAGAAAGCCCATGCACAGCAACGAAGACCCAATGCAGCCAAAAATAAAATAAAATTAAAATTAAAATTAAAAAGAAGAAAAAGAAACAGACTCACAGATACAGAGAACAAACTAGTGGTTACAGTGGGGAGAGGGAAGCGGGGAGGGGAAATATAGTGGTAGGGGATTAAGAGGTCCAAACTACTATGTATAAAATAAATAAGCTACAAGGATATATTGTACAACACAGGGAATACAGCTAATATTTTATAATAACTATAAATGGAGCATAACTTTTAAAAATTGTGAATCACTATATTTTACACCTGTAACTTATATAATATTGTACATCACCTATACTTCAATTAAAAACAAAAAGCTGTCCTTGACCAACCCTCCCAGCCCACCTTAGCTTCCCCAATTCTACACTCCCAGAGCACTTGGTTCACATCTCAACGTGAGCCTCCTTACTAAAATCACTCCTGTACCTGATTATCTCCCCACCAGTCTATAAGTTCCCTAAGAGCCAAGAGCCTATTTTCTTTTCTTTGTACCTTCAGACCCCAGCAGTGCCTGGCACAAAAGTGCTTAATAAATGCTTGACAAATTAATGTTTATTTTTTCCTCTACATATAATACTTTTTTCTCTAGAGATTTCTTTTTTCATATTAGCCAAGTGTGTCAATATGTCACATTTCCCTTAGCTTAACCAGTCCTTTTTTTTTTTTTTACGTCTTTATTGGAGTATAACTGCTTTATAATGGTGTGTTAGTTTCTGCTTTATAACAAAGTGAATCAGTTATACATATACATATGTCCCCATATCTCTTCCCTCTTGCGTCTCCCTCCCTCTGACCCTCCCTATCCCACCCCTCTAGGTGGTCACAAAGCACCGAGCTGATCTCCATGTGCTATGCGGCTGCTTCCCACTAGCTAGCTACCTTACATTTGGTAGTGTATATATGTCCATGCCACTCTCTTGCTCTGTCACAGCTTACCCTTCCCCCTCCCCATATGCTCAAGTCCATTCTCTAGTAGGTCTGTGTCTTTATTCAACTCAACATAGCTACAGGTAGTTAGGGACAGACGTCTGTGATTGATCCTGGAGCAGGAACTAAGAAAGTGAATTTACGCAGAGGGAAAGCCTCTGATCGGAAGTCTGGGGTGGGAAGGAAGGGCAGCCTGTCTGTGGGAGCTGTGACATTTGGAAAGCACCAAGTTCACTGTTACCTCGAGCTTCTCCTGTGGGGCAAAAGGGATGACAGAGGTGGGGGCTTTTGTCCTCTCTTGTGGGCAGATTTCCCCGGTGAGTTTTCCTTTTGTGGTGCCTGTGGCCATGAAGGAGTCTTCCCCAGGAACCCCCCACCTATTTTTAGCCTCAGTTCAACACCCTACAGACAGCACCCCTCCCATATATCTCTCTATTAATTTTCAATCCTGCTGTTACCAATATGAATCACCCAGGTCTGGCCTGACAAATTGCTAGATCTTAACTGAGAATAAAGACTTGAAGTGAAAAGGTACAACCTTTAACAGTGGAAAGTTGCAAAGATGCCCTGACAGCTAACGCATCTAATAACCTCCTTCTGCTACTTTTATAAAACTATTTCGTGGATGTTCACATGTAGTGTTATTTGAGTGAAGTTCTCTGTGATCAGAGATTTAGAGTCTGCACTGGATAACCTAAACTCCTCTCTAGGATTTCCTCTTTAAGGCAGACTCATCTGGGAAATGAATTGTTGTAGATGTTACCTGAGTCAGGTAGACTACACAGCATATATCATTCTTAGTACAGGCTTTTTGTTTTAAGCACTGATTATGTTATAGTTGGTGCATGCTTTGTGAAACCAGGTCAAGCTCTTGAGGTATGATATTTTGTGTTGAAAATGCTGCTGCCTCTGAAAGATCATCCTGGAATGACAGTTACCCCTCCACTGGGTCCAGCCAACCATGTGTCCATGGGCCCTTCAGCCTTGCCATCCACTGATGGGAGTTCTGATGAGGCATTGCCCTGCTGGGCAACCTCTTAATCAACCAGATTGATTCCCATTCCTCCTCCTTCCCCTTATCCTATGTCCCTGAAGGATTTTTGCCACAGGGGATACTCTAGGCAAGTGCTTATTGATTCCTCTAAGCTAGAGCTTCTGTCTCAACTTACTTTTCGATCTCTTGGCCTGGGCCTCCAGGACCTCATCTATCTCTGTACTGAAGGTTTTGAGGAGGAGTCACCTGCCTTCTTACCCTGGGTCCCACCCTAGAGGTTACTCTCAGGCTGTAGGGAAGAAAGAAGAGAAGTGGGGCACAATCTAAGTCTATTTGTAATATCTTCACTCCTCTTATTAATGCTCTGGATGGGCTGAGTTCTATGATGGCTCTGGTTTGGCCTTCTGTCCTCCTAGTAGCCTTTCTCCCACAATGCCTCCTTCCTCTCTAAAACGAGAATGATAACACCTCACTCCAAGGCAGAAGCTGGACCAGATGAGCTCTTCAGATAATTTCCAGATAGAGAAGTGTTGATTGGATGAAAAGTGAGGATATTAACGAGAAGAAGAGTCAAAGAACAACTACGTTAGGTCTGAAGACAAGAGGATACTCATGCCTTGGACAATGGACCGGACAAGAGAGACGCAGAAGAAATGAATTTTCTCCGCCCCTCCCAGCAGTGCCCATTCCACCCCATATCCTTGCATCAAGCTAGAGTCAAAAGGGGACACTGAAAAATAACTAAGCAGTACAAGGCAACATGTGACCTCAGGCCCTATGTGCAAGCCAGGCCATAAGAATTAGAAGGATTCAAAAGAGGGCATACAGAAAAAAAAAAAAAAAAAAAAAAAAAAAAAAGAGGGCAGAGGAAGAGAAGGAAGAGCTCTTGGAAAGGGTAGGTCCTGACAAGGAAGTGGGAGGAAGTTGGTCCTTGGGCAGGGATGGAGAGCAGAGGACTGCAGGATAGAGCCCCTGGAGCAGAGTGTTGGTGCTGGGGAGAAATGGGCACTGGGATGGCCAAGCTGGGCAGGCTCTGACACTGGAGGGTTGTAAATGCTGCCTGAGGAATTCAGACTCTGTCCTGCAGGTCATGGTAGGTCACTAGAGGTCCTGTTACAGGAAATAACAGGACAAAACTGTGTGTTAGCGAAAGGAGATTTAATCGTATCGCTGTAACCCTTTGATATTATTTGAATTTTTAACCATTTTTTCAACCACGTGCAAGTGCCACGTCTATGTTCTTTTAATACTACAGAAAATACAACATATAATTTGTGCTAATACCTTTGAAAAACTTTTAAATAGGAACAGCCAAGCCACACTGTTAGAGTGTGGAGAGGAACAATGGGAGGGGCAGCATGGGGTGATGGATGTAAATTCTGGCTTTGGCTTTCTGGTTGAGTGACTTAACCTTTCTGAGCCTCAAATTCCTTTCGAAACAGATAATGATCTCCATCTAAGAGAATGGTTGTGAAGATTAAATAGGATAAAGTATATCAAGTGCCAGCCATGGTAAGTGTTCAGTAAATGTATAAATAACAATTTGAGAGGCTACTATGGTAAAACAGGGCCTGCACTAATGTGGGGACAGTGGAAATGGAAAGAGGATGGGCTGGAGTCATTTCAAAAGTGGGATAAATTGAACGGATCAGCTATAGGGATTTCAGGAGAGGGAACACTCACAGCTCTCCCCAGGGCTGTGATAAATGATGCACCATAGTCACACCTAAATACCCAATCTCAGAGCACATCCTCCAGCCAGCTTTCCTGCAATCCCCTCCTTAAGAAATTGTGGGAAGTTCCCTGGTGGTCCAGTGGTAAAGAATCCGCCTTCCAATGCAGGGGACACGGGTTTGATCCCTGGTCGGGGCAACTAAGCCCGCGTGCCACAACTACTGAGCTCGCGCGCCTCAACTAGAGAGCCCGCGGGCCGCAAACTACTGAGCCCACAGGCTCTGAAGGCCGTGTGCCACAACTACAGAGAGAGAAAACCTGCACGCCACAACTAGAGAGGCCCGCGCGCCTCAACGAAGACCCGAAGCAGCCAAATAAATAAATTTTTTTTTTAATGTGATTCCTTGGAGAACAGTTATTCCACAGACAGCCTGAAGATGTCGCTGCAGGCAGTACCATCCATACTGCGCTCCTTATCTTGCCTGGATTCTGCTATTCGTGAAAGAAAATTCCACTGTGGCTCCCTATCTAACCCCCCTTACTCCATGCTCCTGCCCTGTATGTAGCCTCCTCTTTCTCCTGTGAACACTCATCCTTCCCTCTACCTCCTGCCCTGATGCCCTGGCCACCTGGGGGTGAATCTGAGCCCTTCAAGGCAGCCGAGCCAACCTTGTGACCAGGTTGTACGAGTGCTTCCCTGCCCTTTTTCCATCATCGTGTTCATGTAGATTATTTACCAAGACCTGCACGTATGCTCTTACCCCCACCTCATTCCCCTAGCCTCTTGAGTTTCAGTCAATGAAGGTAGGGGCACCCCTATTCCCTATCTCCCATGCTCTTTAATTTCTCTTCTAAATGGCCCAATTTTCAAATATTAGCATTAAAGATTTGATGATGCATTAATCTACCTCATTTTCTGAAAATATCAGTGTTCTTGGTAAAATAATCCTTGAACCATGGCCTATATAAACAGCTGTGGGATATAGGAAATGATGAGCATTTTGGAGCCAAGCTGAGTGACTTAGCCAGAGGGAATATGTGACAGTCATGGGACTGGACTCTGACAGCTGAGACCCAGTAACAAAGGAAAAATGTTCCAGGCCAATTTCCCCCTTTCTCTCCGCTCATGGTTTCTGTTTGTGACCCTTCCTCTTACTCTCTCATTTGCTTTCAGCATGTAAAGATCAGCCTAAGAGTATGGGATTAACAGATACACACTACTATATATAAAATAGATAAGCAACAAGGATTTGCTGTGTAGCACAGGAAACTTACTCAGTATCTTGTAGTAACCTATAATATAGTCTGAAATATATATATACATACATGAATCACTTTGCTGTACACCTGAAACTAACAGAATATTGTAAATCAGCTATACTTCAACTGAAAAAATAAAAAGCCTAAGAATAACTTTCAGAATCGATTTTTTTTATAGGTATCCCCCATTAACAGCCTCAGAGATAAGACTCCAAGACACATCTCAATTTTTAATATTTATCCAAGTAATCTGGGGCTCTACTCCAGAGAACAGAGGGTCTAAAAGGAGGTTTGGGAAAGACATTATCTTGGTGATTACAAGAAAGGGCTGAGGATCAAGGTTCCTAAGTCTTCACTCTATTTATAAACTGAAGTGAATCTATGATTCCTCTATGATTATCTATGACGCAGCTATGATTCTGTTTACTTTTGTCCTACACCATTCCCAAGACCTTAGACCACAGAGGGGAAGAAATATCCACATCCCCGTATAGTTTCTGGTGGTGCTTTTGCCTCTGATGCTGAGAGGGGTCATGAGCTTCTCCCCTGCTTGTGGTGCCCAAGGGCAGGGACCTCCTCTCAGGTAGGTCCCCAATCCTGCCGAGTACCAGGCCTTTGTGTGGGAGTGCCCTGGCGCTAAGTCCCCTCTTACCCTGACTGAACTCAGAGTGAATTTACACCCAAGCCAAACGTACTGGCGTGCAGAGGGAGCAGTGGGCTCTTAAGCCTCCACCCCCTTCCTAATCCAACTACTCCTCTCTGAACACAACAGAACGTGAATCACCCTCACACCTTTAGCGACCACTTGGTTACTGCCGACAAACAGCGAAAAGGGAGAGCCAGGAATTGGGGCCACAGGTGACACGTGCAGGCCCCCTCCCTCCCCGGGCAGCCGCCGGTTACCCAACTGGCAGAGGGCACAAGGTTGAGGCACCAGCCAAGCAGGAACACCTCAAGGAGATGTTTATTGAAAGCATTTGAGTGTTTAAAAAAACCTAAGTAATATTTGTAAGAAAAATCAGAACTTTGTTGAACTTGTTACACTTATTTTACAGGATAGTGTTGAAACGTTTTTGAGGGGAGGGTGAACTCTCTTTTCCAGGCTTAGTGATTCCAACCCTGCCTGCAGGGGCAGATGGAACTTCCTGGACAGACACACTCCACCCCCAGCCTCCGGTTACAGTTACACGGAGGAGCAGAGACCCCGTGATGCCAAGGGAGGGGAAGGAGGGTGCCTTCCCCCAAAGCACCACAAAAACATCATACCTTGGCTGAAAAAAGAGGTTCTACACTCAGGGCCTGCAGGCTCGATTTAGCCAAAAGATGCAGGGATGCATTTTGTTTGGGTTTTTTTTTTAAATGCTTTAAGATTTGAAATTTTTCACATCAAAATCCACTTTCCGATTTTTTAAAACAATGGAATATCAGTGCTAAACTCCAGGTGCTACTTGGCAAAAACTGTCTGAGTGTGAGGGACATACTTTCTCAGTCAGAGATGCCACCACTCCCTCTTGGACTCACATGGCCCGCTTCGCTCATCTGTGAAAACTGCCTGGCCCCTATAGGAAGGTATTTGAGAATAAGACCCTTTAAAACTGTGACCCCCTTTAAATTGCAGGATTTATTGCAACAAAAGAAACCCCTGAAGGCTTTGACAGTCTTATTTTCAGGTCACCACAAATGAAAGTCCTGACAGCTGCTTTTCTGTGGGGAAAGCTCCAGAGCTTGGGAGCCCCAGGTTCTGACAGGGGTGGATGGATACAGTTGCTAACCACCACAAGAGGAAAGAAAACTTAGCCTGGGATTGGAGGCAAAATATAAATTCAGAATTTCACAGTGGGGCGTTCAGCAGCAGCATGCCTGACTCGCTTGCCCTCCAGGGCTCTGTCATGGCTCCTCTCTCTTCCAGCCTGGCTGCAGTGAGCCACGGGCAGCCTTTTTCAGGAGCTTGGTTTGCTGGGGCTAAAACAATTTTTGGCAACTGACACAGGACACCCTGCCCACGATGTTTAAGAAAAGCCAAATATGTTGGACCACCTGGTTGAACTTATAGAAATATCTCCATGCTGCCAGGCCACTGGGCACCCCAGGCAGAAGGTTCAGTCCACGCTGTGCAACTCCCACCCAGGAAGAGTGCACAAGGTGCCTGCAATCACATCAGGCCTTGATGGCACTCCTTTTCCCACAGGGAGCGGGCGGGCATCCCCGGGCCATCCTTGCTTTCCCTATGGCTGCATCCTGTGCAGCTTCAAGGTTAACTTATTCATTCTTTTGCCTTTTGCATTTAAAAAAAAAAAAAAAAAAGGGAATTCCCGGGCAGTCCAGTGGTTAGGACTCCAAGCTTTCACTGCCAGGCCCCGGGTTCGACGATCCCTGGTCCAGGAACTAAGATCCCGCAAGCCGCATGGTGTGGCCCAAAACAAACCAAATAAAGCAAATGACATTAAAAGGCTTTAACATCTTTAAAATGGTCAAGATTAGCTAAAATGCTTGACAATGAGGTAGGGAGAACTCTAAGTGTGCAAAGGTCTTTCTAAACCAACAATCAGTTTTGCTGTCTTCTGCTCCATCTGTTTTCTGATTTCCAAGTATGTTCTCTACCACCCAAGTTGTAATGTTTGTTGATTTAAACCATATAGAGCATATGATAGAGGGAAAATTTGTTGGATCACGTTATTCAAAACTGTCTCCCAGGTTGCAGAAAAACAAAAGGGACCTCCCTGGGAATCCCCACCACAGGGACAGGTCATCAAGGCTCAGCACCTCCCAAAATTTCCAAAGCGCCATGATAAATCAGGGAATGCCTGGACCTGACTCTTACCACTAGGTGTCACACTAAACAATCAGGAATAAACACCACCAATTGCCCAAGGCCTTCAACTGCAGAAAGCCATCACAGCAGGTGCAAAGAAAACTTATTCCTGAGATACTTTTGACTTAGGCATGATTTTTTTTTCAATGATCATTTTTAAACCTGCAGCTAATAATTGTCTTCTAAGGTACCCTTTGTAAGTGGGAATTCAGAGTTTGATATTTCTGTACCTTTTTTATAGGTGTGAATATCCCCAGATGGGGGAACATCTACCCTCTATTTTACCTAACAACTGGAGTAGAAAATACTTTGCATATCTTCCAAATTACAGTGTATTCAGTCTTATTTTCACAAGGTGTTTTCAAAAGTGTTAATACCATGACTGCTTTGGCCAAATGATTACTATGTTGGGATAGAAATTAGATAAACTACCATGGGATGCCTAGGTAAATTTCTCTGCATTTCAGTTTCTTTTTAGGAAAGTAGGAACAATAGTTCTTACTTACAGGATTAGTTCTGAGAACTAACAATGTGTTGCAGAAAGTGTTGGAGCCCTTCAAAAATTTATACTGTGATATTTCTAAGAGACATGGTCACCCTTAGCAAAGTTACACAAGCATTTGTGGTCAAGTAATACAATTTTTAATCTGGGGAAAAAATCTAAACAGCATTAAATCCAATCTTGTTATTATAAAAGCAGGTATCCCATAGCAAAGGTAGCTACTCTCTCCAACTAATACGCAATTAGAGGTAGAGCTGGGAATTGAGATCTCCTACTTAGAGTTCTTGTTCCGCCTTGCCTAATAATTATGTATTTGTATATCACATGCCTGCAGAGACATACGGTGTCTATCCCTGGGAAGTTTTCATTTTAGTATGTGACCATTACTACCCTGAAGGTTTATTTCTCGATTTTACTTTTTTTTCCCTCATATTTTGTCTCTCACCCCCATTGGCCCAGACTTCCTACATTCGGATATTGAGGGTAGGGGAGTGGGGAAAGGGGAGATGAGGAGAGGTGAAGGGTTGGTTAGTACAGGGCCAGTCAAGTTGAAGATGATTGCAATAATCACCAGAAATCTCTGCAAAACTATAGAGGCTTCCTAGGGCACATTCTGAAGAACTCTGACCCAAGTTGCTTTATTTTGCCTGGACCAGTTCTAGAAACAGATGAATGCATTCCTCTCATTGGCTAGGAGATGGGGGTGGGGCAGAGAGCATAAGTTCTATGCCTTGAGCTCCTGCAGTATGCCTGGCAGTTACTTTCTTAGCCAACCTTAAGGCCCAATCTTGGATAAGGCACTACTCAACCCATTCTTCAGCCACCTTCTCCAAATGCTTCTGGAAAGTCACCCAGCTGGGCACCCAGAAGTAGGTTAAAGATCTGTTCTCTGCAGCAGCACAGTGCAAATCAGGGGAAATGACCTCAATAATTATTTTTGTTATTGCAAGGTGTCTACAACTCTACTACAAAGATTAACACCTTGCTTTCCTTGAAAAATATTGTCATATTCAGCATTTTCCCCGCATACAGGGCAGAGTGCTTGCCCCTCCCCCAGTCAGCAGGATTGTTAATCTCGAGGAAATGATTTGAGGGTTCTCCAAGCATTTAGGTTTTCAACGCCAAAACTTTCACAACTTCTACCTGAGTGGGGGGCTGGGGGCTACACGTCCCTGCACTGCCAAGAGCCTGGTATTGGCAGGAACGCAGAGGCAGCCGCCAGTGCGTCCTTCCTGCAGAGACGTCTGGGGAAGTGAATCCCTATACCCAGCCAACATTTCCACTCGCGTCTTCAAAAGATCAAAGAAAACATTTTTTAAAAACCGGCAAAGACCTGCAGGTCTGCAAACCCCAATGGAGAACCGCCCTGCAGGCCTGCGTCCTTGGGATCTCAGGAGCAGACGACCCCAAATCAAATCGATCATGGGAAACCCCAGGGAAAGAAGGTTTCTTGCAGAGGATCAGGATTACTGAGTGCAGGCTGCAGGGAAGTACCGGGGGAGGGGGCCCGGTCGGGAGGACTTTCCAGCCACTCCGCGTTCACCAAAAAGTTCCCTGTACATGACCCCAGTGGCTCATCGCAGGGAGTTTCTCTGATGAACCCAGGCGCGGGGTTTAGGCTTCTTTTTCCCCCTAGCAGAGGACGAGGCCAGTTCTCTTTTCTGGTCTGACTGGCTTGGAAATTCCCCGCGCCTGACCCCGCCCCGGAGAAATCCCCTGCCAGCGTTTATAGGGCGCCGCGGCGGCGCTGCGGAGCCCACAACAGTCCGAACCCGCCGTCCCGTCGGTCTGCGACACCGCGAGCAGCCAGCGCGCCGCGCAGCCCTTGGCCCGCGCACCTGGGGAGCAGAGCCCGAGCCCTCACCGCGCCATGTTCCAGCCCGCGGAGCCCGGCCAGGAGTGGGCCATGGAGGGCCCCCGGGACGCACTCAAGAAGGAGCGGCTGCTGGACGACCGCCACGACAGCGGCCTGGACTCCATGAAGGACGAGGAGTACGAGCAGATGGTGAAAGAGCTAAGGGAGATCCGCCTCGAGCCTCAGGAGGCGCCGCGCGGCGCAGGGTTGAGGTAGGGTTAACAGAGGAGGAGATGCATTAAGGCAAAGGAGTAAATAATATACAAACCTAAAAGATGTTTTGAAAGGTTGCCAGAAACCAGGTGAATAATTGATGATGCTGTGAAGCATCCAGATCTTTCCCATGAAATGGTAGTTATGCCAAAATGAATTGCAAGCTATCTCCCTCTCTTTTTTCCCTTACACACAACCCCCCACCCACCCACCCACACACACACCCCACCCCCCTTGCGGGTCCCCTCGGCCGGGGGCGGGGCTGCGTCGGGGACCCTAAGTCCCCGCTTGCATAAGGGGGGCGGGAGTTTCTGCCCCGCTGGCAGGCGCCAAGCGGCTGGGAGGGGAAGTACAGGGCGTTCCGGCCCGGCGAGAGGGCTGGGCGGTCTGGCCGGCGCCCGCCGCCTAAGTGAGGCGGGGTGGGGGGGGGCCCGGAAAGTCCCTGGGCGCCTGCCAGGAACACTCAGCTCATAATAACCTCGCGGAAAACACCGCGGCCTCGGCCTCCAGAAACCCCGACCTTGCGCAATCCCCCGCGGGCCGCGCCTCCCTGGGCCTCACGCAGCGCACTCACCAGCCCTGCGGGGTTTTCCCTCTCTTCCCCTCAGGTTCCTGCACTTGGCCATCATCCATGAAGAGAAGGTGCTGACCATGGAAGTGGTCCGCCAAGTGAAGGGAGACCTGGCGTTCCTCAACTTCCAGAACAACCTGCAGCAGGTGCGCTGCTCGCCCGGCCCCGTGCCTCTCTGACCCCGTGATAAAGCTGGATCTAGCTCAGCTCCTCCCAATGATTTCTAAATTAACAATTCCTGGTCATTATCTGACCTGACCTTTTACAGCTGAATCAGCCAACGTCCTAGAGAGGACAGAAAATTCCATTGATTTGGGGAGGCCTTTGTGAAGCCCACCTGGGGCCTCTGGTATTTTGCCTTTTGCCCCTTGTACCTCCCTGGGAGGAGCAGTACCTACCACCAGGATTTCTCTTGGGCTTCAAGGGAACACAGACGTAGGTTGGATCCATGGCTTATGCTTTCTATCCCCCTTCTGTCTGTAGACTCCTCTCCACTTGGCGGTGATCACCAACCAGCCAGAAATCGCCGAGGCACTTCTGGAAGCTGGCTGTGATCCTGAGCTCCGAGACTTTCGAGGAAATACCCCCTTACACCTCGCCTGTGAGCAAGGCTGCCTGGCCAGTGTGGGAGTCCTGACTCAGCCCCGCGGGACCCAGCACCTCCACTCTATCCTACAAGCCACCAACTACAATGGTACGTCTGGCTGCCCAGCCCATCAGAGGGCAGGTGACGTGGGGAAGGGAGAGGTGGGCCGACTTAAGGAGTCCAAGCAAGGTTTAAACTCTTGACATGTGGAAAGTTGAGAACACATGTATTCATAAAGGCCTATTTGATGCCTTACTAAAGTCCATCCAGAACCCAGATTCTGGGTTCTTCATATTCAGAAGAATTTGTCCCTTAAAAGAATAGGTGAAAGGTTCTGCTTGAGAAGTGAGGGTTGAAACAGGGGGTTATATTTTCTTACTTTTGCTCTTCTAGGTCACACGTGTCTGCATTTGGCCTCTATTCATGGCTACCTGGGCATCGTGGAGCTGTTGGTGTCCTTGGGTGCTGATGTCAACGCACAGGTGAGTGCCTCACGCCTTCAGATGGAGTGCATCAGGCTCCCAGCCCTCCTCCATATGATTCCGTGCTTTTGTTGCAAGCAGAAACCCCAAACTCAGCCATAAGCCTCTCAAATTCCTTTTGGTTTCAGGAGCCCTGCAACGGCCGAACTGCCCTCCATCTCGCGGTTGACCTGCAGAATCCCGACCTGGTGTCGCTCTTGTTGAAGTGTGGGGCCGACGTCAACAGGGTCACCTACCAGGGCTACTCCCCGTACCAGCTCACCTGGGGCCGCCCAAGCACCCGGATACAGCAGCAGCTGGGCCAGCTGACCCTAGAGAACCTTCAGATGCTGCCCGAGAGCGAGGACGAGGAGAGCTATGACACGGAGTCAGAGTTCACAGAGGACGAGGTGAGTCCTGATTAACTTGTTCGTGGCTCTGCAAAAAGAAGAGTGGCCATTCTCCCTCTACCTTCTCAGGCCCCTAGAGCTCCTCCTTATTCTGAGGGTCTCAACATAATGAGGCTCTCAAACTTGAGTGTCCCTAAGCAGTATCCCAAGAGTATGTCTTTTTTGGGGGTTTTTTTTTTTGCTCTTTCTGAAGGAGAGGATCCTTAAAGGAAAACTCCCTCAGTCCAGGAAGTTAATTTATATTCAGGTTAGAGAGGGAGTCTAAGAATACTTGAGCTATTTCCAGTAGCAGCCCTCACCATCATCCCAGTACCCTTGGCAAAGCTCTGGAAGTTTAACCTACCTTATTTTCTCTTTTTAGCTGCCCTATGATGACTGTGTGCTTGGAGGCCAGCGCCTGACGTTATGAGCTTCGCAAAGTGTCTGAAAGAACGTGGACTTTGTATATTTGTACAAAAAAAGAGTTTTATTTTTCTAAAAAAAAGAAAAAATGAAAAAAAAAAGGATATACTTATAACCACACTGCACACTGCCTGGCCCAGAACATTTTACTCTGGTGGATTAGCCCTCGTTTTGTTATTTTCATGAACTTTGGAAGAGGGGCAAGAAGGATCATTGGAATTCAGAGAAAACCTCTTTTTAATGGCACCTTTGGTGGAGTTTTGAGGAAAGGTTATTCAAAATTTGATGAAAGGACTATATTTTATTTATTGTGCTTTTCAGTTGAATCACCATGGATTCAATGGCTGGGCCCAGTTGTATGGAGTAACGTGTAACAGGTGTGTTGGTAAACCTGTCAGTGGGGTGGGGTTAAAAGTCACTACCTGTCAAGGTTTGTGTTACCCCCTGTAAATAGTGCACATAGTGTATTTTGTTGGTAATTATTTTGGTACTTTTAAGATGTATATTTATTAAACAGATTTTTACGAACAGCATTATCGTGATCACTTCCTCTGGGCTGCTGTCGGGCTCCTACACTGAGAGTCATTCGATCCCCAGATGGAGGCGGAGAGTTGTGTGGGAGAACTCACCGCAGGCAGCCACGGAACCCTTTTAGAGAGCAACTTCTCCCACTGTCTACACCAGCCTCCCAGCCAGGCTTTGCAGGCGGCCGGGACCCCAGTGCGTGGGCGGGAAGGCTGTTGCATGGTTATAGGAAACACCATTTTCAGGCCACTTGGTCTATAGCTGGAAGGTTCTTTATTGTCACCTGCTTTCATCTTCTTGATTTAAACTATTCCAGGACCTTCTTTTTTTTTTTTAACATCTTTATTGGGGTATAATTGCGTTACAATGGTGTGTTAGTTTCTGCTTTATAACAAAGTGAATCAGTTATACATATACATAGTTCCCATATTTTCATCTTCTTGATTTAAACTATTCCAGGACCTTCTTTTTTTTTTTTAACATCTTTATTGGGGTATAATTGCGTTACAATGGTGTGTTAGTTTCTGCTTTATAACAAAGTGAATCAGTTATACATATACATATGTTCCCATATCTCTTCCCTGTTGCGTCTCCCTCCCTCCCACCCTCCCTATTCCACCCCTCCAGGCGGTCACTTACGTCTGCTTTAGGAAATTATTTTGGCCAAGAGGAGTATGCTGAATTCACATTTTCTAGAGCTGGTGAAAGATCTCCCCTATGATACTGGAAGTTCCTGAAGACATGGGCTTAGGAATAGAACTGCACTGACAAGTGTTAGCAGGTGCCCACCTCTGAGCCTCTGTTTCCTCGTTTATAAGCTGGGCTGTCTGAAAAATTGCACGAGACTATCCACGTAAAAAGTATAGCGGAGTGCCAGGCCTACAGTACTAAAGAAAAGTACAAGCCGTTGCACAACATTCCATATTTCATATGGGAAGGAACCAGTCCAGAGAGAATGTCCTGTTCAGGGTCACCTTGCAGGACAGGCAGGTGGTTAAGTTAGCTGATACACTCTTGTCTTCAGGTGGTTAACAGCTTTTAAACGCCATCCACCTAAAAATCAGCCTCTTTTACCGTTATCAGCTGAAGTACAAAATTGATAATAAAGGCTGGAAGAGTCTTTTCATCAGCTCAGTCTAATTCTGAATGATTCTACAGAAGCAGATGATTTCACAAGACATCAGTAACTTGTGAAGTTTGGGTTTAGGTGCTTTCAAAGTTTTTATCCCTAAAATGCATCTCTTGCCTAGATAGAAAGAGGAGTACAGGGAAGTTTATGGCATCCTATAAAATGCAGAATGGGGTATCAGTACAACTCATGTACTTTGGCTTACGCCTAAGAAAACATTACCATTATGTTATCCTTTTCCTGACCCACAAATGATGTCAAAGTCAAGTGAATATGATGATCACCTTCCTCTCAGACCAAAAAGCCAATACCTCATGGGTCTTTCATATATAAAGAGTATCACTGTAGACTGAACTGTCTGGTCAAAGCCAGCTCTGTCCCCCTCCTGCAGCTCAGTCGTCTGGAGCTGAGCACTGTGGTGGGCCCCTACCAGTCTTCTCTCAGGTGCTCCAGGACCCTCACTAAAATTCTTTGTCCCTCTCAGAGCACCTGAACACAGGTGTTACATGATCTAATGCATGAATGTCAGATTCAGCTCTCCGCTGACACACAGAAGAGGTAAGAGGGGTAAGGGGAGGGATACCCATCTCCAATCTCAAAGAACAAAGGTTGGAAATTGACTCCCAGTTTTGGAATGATGCGTCTTAACACGTCTCAGTCAGACATGCCTCTTTTTCCCCCTGTGACGGTGTTGAAGGTACAAGTCACTCCAGTTCTTTGCCTGGAGGTTGGAGAAACAGGACAAAGGGATGTGACCCACTCTTCCTTGGCCTCCTTGGGGACCGGCTTTTGTGTAGAGGTGTCACCTTCCATGCTCACAGAGGGGCCTCTTCTGACCCATTTGGCCCCAGCCTCCCACCTTGCCAGGCTTCATTCATCTTTTCTGCTCTTTTGGACCCCAACCCCCAGGGTGGATTCCATAGTCTGCTTAAACCTGGAGGTAGCTGGCCCCAGTTACTTTACTCTCTGGATTGTCTTCCTGTTTATCCATCTCCTTTCTTTCTTTTCTTTTTTTTAAACCTACCCTCTTTCTTTCATGCGATTGGTTGGGTGGCTGGAGCCTGGAGTTCCCAAAAGGAAAATTTTAGAATTAAAACATTCTAACCCATGGAAAGTCTTCCTTAGACTTTCTTCCTTTCAAATTTCTAAGCAAATGCGAACTAAAGTTTTCAAAGAAAACAGCTCAGCAGACTGGGAGCCTTTTATGCACTTTGATTTTCTCCAAGAGGCTAAAGGTCCTGTCAGGACAGGTAGAAGTAAGGGAGTCTTGGGAAAGAGGGAAGTGTCACAAGGGGGAAATAAAAGTCACATCAGCAACTTCCTTGAATTTAGTTCCTTGATTGCTTCTGCCTGCCTCATCCTCAGGATAAATTTCCTTTATAGGTACGCGTACCAAAGTCATTTCCAGAAGGAGGGGTTTTTCTTTAAAGAGGGAATAAATTCCAGTCTGAGCAGTCTGAACACCTTGACGTGGGGCCTGAAGATGTCAAAACTGGATGCTTGGGGGCATTTGCACTGAAACTTCAATTGCTACTGGAAGTGATTAAGTGGTGACAAAACCGAGTCAGAGAGATGGGTTCTTCCTTCGCCCCCTTTCCTCCTGATTTTCATCAACTCGCCCTAGGTGTAGTTGAAATTTCATTTGGCAAGAAAGGTCAGAGTGGAACTGTAGTCAGAAACATACCCAAGAACCATTCCCCAACCTCTGGGACCTGGGCGAGAATATCCCAGGTCGTTTCCCCGTTTTAAGGGAGCATCACAGAAACTGAAGCTGGATATCCTGTGTGTGTTTCCCTCCTAGAGAAGTGGCTCTGTCTCATTCATTCAATCGCATGATGAAGCACTATTATTCTCCAGGCCCTGTGCCAGGTCCTAGAGACACAAAGAGTTACCAGTCATGGCCTCTGCCTCAAAGAGCTCCTTGCTCAGGTGGAAGAGACAAGCATTTAGAAGACAGGATGGGAAGCTGAAGCACAGGCGTGATGTGAGCGCAAATCAGAGACCCCCCAATGCAGAATGCAGCAGGGGAGCGGGGACCAAGAGATCACACCCTAGTTAGTTACTTTCCCACCAGACCAGAACTCTTATCTCATATCCCAAGTGACCCATGGCCCCCCTTCAACAAGTGACAAGAAACAAAACTGTGCTCAGAATAAAACTAACTTCTGGGCTGGGATTAAACCAAGCACCCACAGCATGCTCTGCTGTTCATTTTTGCATCTCTGTGTGCTCCTAGATTCCAGAGCTGAGCCTGAAAGCAATTGAATTAATGACAAATGATGTACATGCCTTAGTTCAGAGCTTCTCAAACTTAGCGTGCACTTGAATGTGCACTTGCATGGCCTGGAGATCTTGCTGAAAAGCAGGCTCTGATTCAGTTGGTCTGAGGCTAGCATGACACTCACATTCCTAACAAGATCTCAGACAAGGCCTGTGCTGCTGGCCTGGGGCCAACACTGAGGAGAATTTTTTTTTTTTTTTTTGCGGTACGTGGGCCTCTCACCGTTGTGGCCTCTCCCGCTGCGGAGCACAGGCTCCGGACACGCAGGCCCAGCGGCCACGGCTCACGGGCCCAGCCACTCCACGGCATGCGGGATCCTCCCGGACGGGGGCACGAACCCGTGTCCCCTGCATCAGCAGGTGGACTCCCAACCACTGTGCCACCAGGGAAGCCCATTTTGAATAGAATGTTATGTTGGCTACTTATTTAAGGCCAGCATTCTCTGCCATCCCCCCCGCACCGGTACCACTGACAAACCTGGACAAGAGTTTCTGCAGCCACTCCTGAGGATGATCCAGCATCAGGCAATGTGAGTCTTTTGAAAAGTAGGGCTGGATTCTGAGGAATGACGTTAAATAGGGCCCAGGCCAAAAAACGTGCCATCAAACCTGGTAAATGTTATAAGGAAAGCAGCTGACACAATGCAAGGCCAAAAGTGTTATCACCTGAGGTCCAAGAAAAGGACAAAAATCATGAAGGAAATGCAGTTGAAGGAAAATTCACTAAGAAGAAAAGCTGGGGGTTTTGTTGTTTGTTTGTTTTTACATCTTTATTGGAGTATAATTGCTTTACAATTGTGTGTTAGTTTCTGCTTTATAACAAAGTGAATCAGTTATACATATACATATGTTCCCATATCTCTTCCCTCTTACGTCTCCCTCCCTCCCACCCTCCCTATCCCACCCCACTAGGTGGTCACAAAGCACCGAGCTGATCTCCCTGTGCTATGCGGCTGCTTCCCACTAGCTATCTATTTTACGTTTGATAGTGTACATATGTCCATAGGTTATTCGTCCCTTTTATGGAGTTGCTGTGGCGTGTGGGAGGCGCCCTGACCAGGTCTCCACCTGGAAAGAGGGGAGAGGGGTTGGCTTCCCAGTGAGAAAATCCCCACTATATCCTTATCAGAATATGAGAAGGCTTAACAAGAAAAAAAAAAAAAAAACAGAAAACAAACAAACCCATCCAAAAAAACAGAAAAAAAAAAGAAAAGAAGAGGGCTTCCCTGGTGGCACAGTGGCTGGGAGTCCACCTGCCGATGCAGGGGGCGGGGGTTCGTGCCCCGGTC
>NW_006791816.1:647519-662883 GCF_000442215.2 Lipotes vexillifer | reverse complement strand
AAAAAAAAAAAAAAAAAAAAAAAAAAAGAAAAGAAAAAAAAAAAGACCTTAGGAGACCTCAGTAAACCAAACAATAGCGTGGGACCCAGGCAGATTTGGACCCGAATCCTAGTTCATCTCCTCTGGATGTTCAGTGTCAAGTTTCATATGATTCTAAACAAAAGGAAGTGAGGCATGTCTCTCTTTCCAGGAGTTTCCAGTTGTGTGGTCTATGTTTGCTTCTGATTGAGGCTAGGTCTACCCAAAGTCACCACATGAAACATTTGGTCAGACTTTTTAAAACTTTGCAGTATTTTAATATTCATCTCCGGGGAAACCCAAAACAAACAAGCAAATGCAACTTTTACGGATTAATGAATGATCTTCTTTCAGGTGAATTGTTCTAGTGTTGATTCACTGTTAAGTTGTTTTTTAAAGTTCTCCTTTGAACACCTTCCCACCCCTATCCCTGGGAGGCGACTCTCCAGGGCAGGACCTTGCCATGTGGCCCGCCACGTGTGGCCTAGCCAAGGAGGTAGCCTGGGCTCCAGAAACCTTTCTGTGTATTTGCGCTTAATTCAGTTATTCTCTTCCACAAAACACAGAGTAAACCTCTGGTTTGGCGAGGCTTAAACTATAGATATGTAAACATCATGTAATTTTACAAGTCAAATGGAATAGATAGCTTTCACCTCTTTGAGGCTAGAACTAGGAATCTACCACTGGCAGGTTCACCATGGGAGGGTCTGTCTGGGATGTATGCTGTACTCCACAGGTCCAGCAGCAATGGTCCCCAGGGAATCTGTGCACGCGGCCCTCCACCCGTGGTCCCCACAGCACCCTGAGCGGGGAGGGGCAAGGTCATAGATATCTCAATGAGAATTTCAAGTTTGGCTGAAAGTGGGTCTTTCAATTCAGGGGCTTGATTAGGATTGGGGCAGTTTCATAATACAGCAGTTTGGGGTTGGAAGCAGCAAGGTGAGAGTTTGAGGTGAGGGGTTTGAAGTACCTCACGCGTGAACTGTGAGTTGATGCTTCCTATTAAGAGCTGATGGATCTTTCAGGAAATTCCTGAAATGAACAACCAACTTATTTGACTGGGCGAGAGTGTCCTGTAATAGTAAACTTATCATAATGAACGATGGAAGAATAAAGTCATGTTAACGTAGACAGTAAACTAGGGGCAGGAGGGGGTAATTTGGGCCTCAATTGATTAGTCATTAGGCCTAGAGTAAGGTCCTGAGGAATATGAGGACACATGACAGGCACATTTTGATAAATTAAAAATCCAGGACATGAATCCATGAGCAATGACAGGTTGGGGGCGGGGTGTAGATAAGCTAATAGGGAATTTACAGAGGAAACTGTACACAGGGAGCCCAGAGGAAGTGGAGGGGGTCAAAAAGCAAGTTTTACATGTTCTATCACTTTACCCATGATTGACAAGCCTTAGATACAGTCACAAATTCCCACTGCAAAGTATCCATGTAATCCAGCTACTGGTGACTAATAATAGTAGGTATAACTTCTCAAACAGTGGCTAAATGCCAGGCATTTTACATATGTGATCACTACGGGAGGTGGGGGGAGAGTCGCAGTTGAATTACTATCCCCATTTTACAGATGAGGAAACTGCGGTTCAGAGTTTAGTAACTTGTCTGAGGTGATGTAACCAAGAACAGTGGCAGTGCTGAGACTCAAACTCTACCCCTTCTGCCTCCAAAGCTCTTTCTCACCAGGCTGGTCAGGGTGTGCCTCCTCATTTGCTGAAGATGTTCGAAGATCCTCAGCCACCGCCATTGTCCACTGCTGCTGTTGTTAACCTCAAGTAGCTCTAGCTGCCGCATAAACCCATTCTACTCTGCGAAGTCATTTGCTACTTAGTACTTCTATTTTATAAAATTTCCTTATCGGAAAAGTTGGAAAGGTACCTCGTAGGACTGTTTGAAAAGTAACTGATGGAGCGCATAGGAAACTCACCACAGCTGTGGATGCAGTCTTGCCGTGCGGGCTTCAGTGCGAGAAACTCCAGACACCTGATCCAGCTAAGGGGCTGTCCCAGGAGGATTCTTGAGAGCAAATGGCAGGAACCCACCAGCAAAGGAGAGAGAAAACTCCACCTCCTCCGGGCCCGCTGGGAAACCCTGTTCAAGGCAATTTGTGATTAAGTTTAGAACACATTTCCAGCTGACTCAGGGATGGAGATGGGTACAGTGAGCGAACGTCTGTGGGGCCTGGGGGAGGGGGCCTTCAAGGAGCACTTTTCAAAGGACCAGCAGGCACCACCCTTGGTGGCTATCACAGCAGAGGCAGCCTCCAGAGAGACTGCCCAGCCATTTGAGGTTCATACCAACCCAGATCCCACCCTGCGCCCTGATCCGTACCATCGCATGACCCTGAGCTAGTGCTTAACCTCTCTGCTTCTGTTTCTCATCTATAAATTGGGGCGATGCAGCTGCCTCGCAGAGTTGCTGTGATGCTTAACTGTCACTAACGGTGTCTGTAAAGCTCTGGCAAAGTGCCCCACACGTGGCAGGGGCTCAGTAGCTGACAGCTTCTGCTATTAGGATTATCCTTATCAATAACATTAAGATGCCTACAGCGGGGCATCCCCTCCAATCAGCACCCCTCCTTCCTCCACCCCTCAGGGTCGCCCAGGACCTGAGGAACTAGACCCTCTAAAGACAAACTGGGGCATCCAGTCTTCCCTGGTGCCCTTCCTGACCTTGTCCCTTGCCCCAGGGCTCCACCGTCACCCAGCCCATCTCATCCTCTGGACATGGCCCCTGGATGGGGGAGGGGAGCGGGTTCGGTGTAGACCTGACCCACAAAAGCCGCCACAAGGTTGGACTAGGAGACACCATCGATGAGGCACCTGACCGGAGGTGGGAAACTAAAGGTTGTTATGGGCCCAGGCCTGCAATGTGAGCTGGAGGCTCCCGACTTCTGGCAGCCCTGAGGAGCCATGGAAAGCGGCACCGCTGCTCCGGTAGTCATGAGTGGGCCAGGCTGCAGGCGGCTCAGGCCATAAGCACAACCTGTCCACAGAGCATGAAGAACACCCCTCTCCTTGGGCCTTGCCAGAAGCCTCCTGTTGGGGGTGGGGGAGCTGATCAGGAGTACCCTCAGGCTGTCCAGGTCCCCACCCTGCCTCATTAAGAGGAAAGTGAACCTTTATCATGGAGACCCTTTCTTTCCTTCCACCAGCCCACTTGTGGGAAAGGCAAGGAAGGAGAGAGCCCTTGCTCCTGTAGCAGCATTAACTGTGTTTGAGAAAATGAAGGAGGGAGGAGGTCTGTATACCCATAAAGACGCCTCCACATGCTGTTAAGTAGAAGAGACCACCTTACAGAGCAGTTTGCACAGTAATCCTATCAACATGGAGAGTCAGAGACAACAGCTGGTGAGCTCATCTCTACAGCCTGGGCCACTCCAATGGGGCCGGAACGGATTCCACACAATCCCTCCCATTATTAGCCTGTGATTCAAGGTCTAGGCATTTTTGCTTCAAGCTAGGGCATCCCCCAAACATTAGAAGTGAGTTCAGATGACAAGTTTGAGTGACAAATGTCCCAAGATGTTAATAGGGGTTCTCTCCGTGTGGTTGGATTCTAGGGTGGTTGGGTTTTGGGGGGTTTTTCGGTAACTTACTACGGAGAATTTCAAACACGTACAAATGCTGAATATTAAAATGAACCTCCATCTCCAGTTTCAGTTATCAGCTCATGGGCAAATTTGTTTTCATTTATACTTCATTTCCTTCCCTCCATCTCATTAGAAGTAACACAGTCATCATATGTCCACCCTTAAATACCTCAGTATTTATCCCTGAAAGATAAAGACTGTATTTATTTATTTATAAAATTATTTATTTATTTATTTGGCTGTGCCGGGTCTTAGTTGGGATATGCGGAATCTTTGTTGCGGCGTGCGGGATCTAGTTCCCTGACCAGGGATGGAACCCTGGCCCCCTGCATTGGGAGCACGGAGTCTTAACCACTGGACATCCAGGTAAGTCCAGGTAGGTCCCAAAGACCATATTTAAATGCATAACTTTAATGCCATTATCACACTTAAAAAACTAACAATAATCCAGAAAGATTTCTTTTACTCTCTACTTTGTGCATTTCTCTATGACTTTAATTATCAGGAAAAAATATAAAGCTATTCCCATTTTTAATTTGTTTCCAAAAACATTAACCCCCAGTTGAGCATGCCTCAAAAATCCAGTCCTGAGGAGAAAGGTGGGTCAGGGGACGCAAATACGAAACCCAGAGTGACCATGGGCATCGTCTGAGTCACAGATAACAGAAGCCCCTGGAGCGGGGGCTCTGGAGGCTCAGGAAGTGGTGAGGCCTGGGGACCGTCAGAAGTCACCTGGGTCAACACCTGTGCTCCTCTCTGGGGAGGAGCTTTGCCTGTTTTCTCTCTGTGTCACATAGCAGGAGAGCCTGCTTGGCTGTTGCTGCCAAGCTCACAGGTGACGGGCACAGAATGAAGACAAGCCTACCTCCCAATCAGCTGTCATCCATCTCTCTCTCTCTCTCTCTGTCTCTCTCTGTCTCTGTCTCTGTCTCTCTCTCTCTCTCTCACACACATACACACACACTCCCAGGGAAAGGACTCAGACGGGTCTAATTATATTCTGAGAAGCAGGGCATGTTTTTGACCTGTCTGACCCTGAGAGCCCTGCCCTGAACTCTGGAAGGGTCTATGAAGATCAAAGACAATGACCAGAAAGGAGGGCCATTGTGAGCTGGAGAGCCAGCCAGTGGGTGCCCACCTCACACGAGTCTGTACGGCCAGAGAGCTTGGTTTGGAGGAGGAGACGTGGGTGCTGACAACAGTTAGAAAACCATACGGAGCCGTACGACACAGGGTCAGGGTGGGGGAAGGTACTGCGGGCTACAGCACCACCAAATCCCAGACTCTGCACAACGGACAGGTCTCATCTCACGCAGCTGGAGTTCTCTGCCTTTCGTGGGCCTGGGATCAATGTCGCCTCCTTTTTTCTGAGGCCCAACAGCACAAGCCCAACTGTCCACTTGGCTCACAGGACTGTGATGACGAAGGAAGGGGGCAGAGAAAGCAGGGCCTTTGGGTGGTCCCTCAATGACCTCTACCGGGGCTGGGGCCTCAAGAAGGAAGGGGGTGAACAAAAGGGGCAGCGGAGGGGGCCTTGCATAGTATTGGTCCAAGCTGGAACTGTGAGGAACCACCAATGACCACCTGACCCATCCCAGGCCTTCTATAGAAGGAATGGCAGTAACGGCCCCCAGGGAGGGTCAGGGACCACCCCAGACCCAGGCAACTTCCTGGGAGCACTGAATCAGATCCAGAGAGCCAAGCTTCAGCCCCAAATTCTTGCCAGCATTTGGACAGATGAGTAAGGACAAGGCTTTCCAGCAGCAGAACGTGCCAAGGTGGATGTCCACCTGATGCCCCTCAAGGAAAACACAGGGCTCCTATGGTCAGATGGTATGGGCAGAACCAGATTACAGAAGGCTATGGACATCTGGACTTGACCTATGGGCAATAGGGAGCCACACTAGATTCCTGAGCAGGGAAGCCACATGATAAAGTGCAACAGTGCAACTTCGCAGAGCTTAGGGTGCAGAGTGAGCTGTAAGGGAACCCAGCTAGAAAGCTGCTGTACTTGCCCAGGAGTGAGGAAACACAGATCTGGATGGAGGTCATCGGGGATGAATTAGGTATGAGATGTACTGTGAAGAGAGAAGGTGGGGCACTCCGGCTGGCTCCCAATTGCCGACTCATCGGATGAGTGGTTGACTCAAGCCCCATGCTTGTGTCATGAGCCATTAACCAGCTCTTGCTAATTTTAAGCAAAGGAGAATTTAATGGAAGCCCACAGGGGATGAAGCGCTCACAAAACAGACAAGAGACTGGGAAGACCAGGCTCTGGATATCAGGAATTGAGGGCTCTAGACAGCCAGAAGGTCACGGCCAGGACGCCAAAGCTGCAGCCACCCCTGCTGTACCAGCTTTTGTAAATGACTTCTAACCACCCACTGTCCTCAGCTCACTCGCTCAGGATCTGAAGCCCTAGGCAAAAACATCCAATTGGCCAGGGAGAGGCCCCATTGTCACCACTGGGCTTGGATGGGGGTGGAGCTGGAAGGACTTGGCCCCCTTGGCTCTTTTTGAGGGAGGTAGAAATGAGGCCATCTCCTAAAAGGAGGTCAGAGTGCTCTTACGATTGGGCACTGGACACCCCCAAAATGACACCTAGCTTCCACTTGGCCCATGTTTCCATCCCACTGATTCTGCAGTTTGCTGAGATCTCTGACCACCACTATTCCTCTCCTGATACTGCTTTCCAATGTGACTGCCCTATAAGGGTCTCCCAGGGATCTCTGTGCTCTGTGACTTTTGTGCTGGATTTGATGTTCCTGCAGATGCCAGGGAGAGCCTGCCGGTGGCCAGGTGGGCTGACCACTGACTAGGACTCCTCAGGATGGTCCCTGGATCCTTGGGTCCCTCCCTCCCCCCTCCCCAGTTCACCTTCATAAAGCCACAGAGTGAGCCTTCCAGCACCCTGGAGATGAAGCTTAAGGTCCTTTGGGTGCTCACAAGGCCCTTTATGAGCTGGTCCTGCCTGCCCAACCTCTCAGTCTCTCTGTGCACCCTTGCTTCTACTGACCCCTCTGCCCAAAAGGCCTCTGTCCGCCACCCACCAGCCCACACATCTGGCTGAGGCTGGCCAACTCCTCTTCAGCCTGCAGAACCCCTTCCCCACCCTCCCCAGGATTCCTAAGCACGCCTCCTTTGATTCCATTACATTCGCACATCTCAGTCAAATCATTTCCCCTCCAGGAATATCACATTTTGTGATATTTACTTGCAGTACTTTTTTCCTTTCAGAAAGAAATGGGACTTTGGACATAAAACAGAAATCCCCTTTAACTGACACCTCTGGCTCCCAATCCATTGTGCAACTTTCATATACTTATATGTAACATAACCAGCGCTTGGTACCAGTCTTTGGAAGAGTTGACTTCATTCTCATTTACATAAGGGTCGTCATGCTCTAGGCATTGCTCCATACCTTCACTTCTACTCAGCATCATCATTGCAATCAGCAGACTGTGTGGCCTAATATTCAACAAGTGAATATTGTAATTCACCTAATCACGTCTCTAATATTAGATATTTAATTTCCTTCTTTTTTAGTACTTGAAATAATGTTGAATATCGAGTGTCTTATACATTTCAGGTTATATACTTAGGATCGTGTTTCAAAAGAGCATGTACTGGGTCAAAGGGCATGTGCTTGCTAAGTTCTTACACATATTGCTGCATCAGTGCCCTTTCAGAGAGCAAGCCTCCCTCCCCCAGGCAGTGGGCTAGTAAGAACATTTATTCTACAGCAGTACTTTGTTCTAATCCTGGATGTTGTACATTTTTAAAGTCAGCTAATTTGATAGATGGAAAAGTATGTCTTCTTTTAAATGTGCATTTCTTTATTATCTATTTTTCAATTAGTTAATAAGCAATTGTGCTTTCATTTGTGATTTGTCTACTCATATCCTTTATTTATCTTGACATAATATTGTTTTTCTTTTCCATTTAATGATACCGTAAGAATTTTAATACATTGTCACCTTGTCTATCGACATCTTTTACCAGGTTTTCTTTGAATTTTTAAAAACTTTATAATCACAGCATCAGACTTAGTTGAATGTTTCGTCATGCTGTTCATTTCAGGCATACCCTGTGTATTCTCATGCTGGTTTCCGAGCAGAGTATATTTTGTCCTACACAGTACATACTATTTCTGTGACATTCCTGGGAACGGATTGCATCGCCTAGATTTCAATGGGATGTAGAGGCCATCGGCCTTTGTTTAGAGGCGTACTTCCCTCATTGCCACAGGAAAGTCTTTACTCAGCTTGGTGTGGCTTAAAATATTTTTTAATCAGCTCTCGTAACCTTTTCTTACATGATTATTTCCCTTTTAAACTTAGAAAGTCTTTTCATCTCCAATGATTGTATTATTTTCTGCTTTGTTTTCCTTTAGATTTTATGGCGGGGGGTTGTTTGCTTACTTTTTAATATCTAACTCCAATCCATCTGGAATGTATTTTGGTGGCATGGATCAAGGAACAGTTTGGAAATATGCAAAAAGAGCTATATATATATATACTTCCTGACCCACTTTAGAGAAATGTGGATCAGGGAGTATAAATGTACTACTTTCAAGGAAATAGTCCACAATAAAGGACTTGCAAAGATGTTTATAGCAGTACTATTTATAATAGCAACAGTGTAGAAAGCCCAGATGTCCACCTACAGAGGAAGAGTTAAGCAAACTGTGACATGGAATAGGAAAAAGAAAGGTGTGTATGATGAACTTTTAAAAGAATACAAAATGTGCCTACCCTGTATTTACACTTACAATAAATCATGTAGGAGTATGGCCACAGCCTGGGCAAAAAAATACAAATGGCAAGGTTGTGAGTAAATCACTGACTGCTGCTGGGCAGGTGAGTGGCCCCTGGCTGTGTGGACCTTTCTCGAAAGGTATTCAGAACGGCGATCTGGAGGTGGGAGGGTTGCCCCTGGGTGAGTTATTTTCCTTTTATATTTATATTGTATTGATATCAGCAAAAGCTTTATTTATTTATTATTGAAGTATAATTGATTTACAATACTATGTTAGTTTCAGGTGTACAGCAAAGTGATTCAGTTATGTATTATACACACACACACACACACACACACACATATATATATTTTCAGATTCTTTTCCATTTAGATTATAACAAGATATTGAATATAGTTCTCTGTGCTACACAGTAAATCCTTGTTGTTTATCTATTCTATATATAGTAGTATATATGTTAATCCCATACTCCTAATTTATCCCTGCCCCCCAGCAAAAGATTTATTACATTAAGACAGTAGCCACATGACATGTGCAATGGATATGTTTCAAGACGTTTACTAATCTCCAAATCTGCACATTAGGAAATACCCAGTGCCTCACCCCTGGAAGCATGTCATCACAGAGAGCCCCTGTGTGTCTTGTGCTTATTCTTGCATCTTTCCAACCATCACTAGTTTTGTCTCTCACATGACGTCCTTTTTTGTTCCCCCACAAAGAAAAAGTATTGACTTCTCCCCCCTAACGCCCCTCACAACTTTACAAGAGCTACCCTGTAGCCAAGATGACTGGAGGTCATCCAAGCCTTGGTAAGAGTCAGGTGCTCTGTGCACAGCCAGGCTCACTCACCAGTAAGGGATTCTCACTTCAGCGCTAGCCTGGAGGCACAATTCCAATGTCATCCTTGCAAAATCACAAGGCCAACTTTAGGTTTACTATCAATTAGTTGAGCCTGAAAATGTCAAATCCATAACTATCACTAGTCTTCTGGAAGAAGAAGGAAGCTGTGGTAGACTGTGCCCGCCCAGGAAGCCCGCCTCCTAGAATCTATGCCCTTGTGTAGTCCCACTCACATCCTCTCTGGCCTTGGCCATGTGCCTGACTTTGGCCAAGGAGACTTCAAGGAGGCATGTTACAAGAGCAGCCTTGATAAGTGCTTGTGCTTTAGATCTGTCCTCTTGGAAGGCTCCCTCTTAGGACCCAGCTGCCATGCTTTAAGGAAGCCCTGAGTAGCCAGTGGGAGTAAGGAGACACCTGGAAGAATGAGGTAGATCAAAAAGAGGAACAGAGGTGCCCAGGTGAACTCCCAGCTGAACACAGCCACCTGAATAATACCATATGGAGCAGAAGAACTGCACAGCCAACCCACAGGATCATGAGAAATAATAAATCAAGATTGTTTTAAGCCACGAAATGTTGGAGTAGTTTGTTACACAGTAATAAATAACTGAAACACATGGAAATGTATGCAGTGTATACTGTAGGATGCTAAGACAGAAAGTAAAATAAAAAAGAAACACAGGATAGAGTCTATATAAGAATATATGACTAGGGCTTCCCTGGCGGCACAGTGGTTAAGAATCCACCTGCCAATGCAGGGGACACGGGTTCAAGCCCTGGTCCAGGAAGATCCCACATGCCGTGGAGCAACTAAGCCTGTGCACCACAACTACTGAATCTGCACTCTAGAGCTCACGAGACACAACTACTGAACCCATGTGCCACAACTACTGAAGCCCGCGCGCCTAGAGCCCTGCGCACTGCAACAAAGGGTGGCCCCCGCTCGCCGCAACTAAAGAAAGCCCACACACAGCAACGAAGACCCAACGCAGCCAAAAATAAATAAATAAACAAATAAATAAATAAATTTATTTTAAAAATACATGACTATATCATGAACCAAGATTAGGAGACACTTGAAGAGTATAGAAAATGTTTGGGGGCTTCCCTGGTGTCACAGCGGTTAAGAACCCGCCTGCCAATGCAGGGGACACGGGTTCGAGCCCTGGTCTGGGAAGATCCCACATGCCGTGGAGCAAATAAGCCTGGGCACCACAACTACTGAGCCTGCGAGCCACAACTACTGAGCCTGCGTGGCACACCTACCAAAGCCCGTGTGCCTAGAGCCCATGCTCCGCAATGAGAAGCCACCACAATGAGAAGCCCGCGCACTGCAACGAAGAGTAGCCCCCGCTCACCGCAACTAGAGAAAGCCCGCGCACAGCAATGAAGACCCAACGAAGCCAAGGATAAAAAAAAAAAAAGAAAGAAAGAAAAAAAGAAAATGTTTGGAGCTCCTTCAGTTACTTTTATTTATTTATTTATTTATTTATTTATTTATTTATTTATTTATTTATCCTTGGCTGCATTGAGTCCTCGTTGCTGCACGTGGGTCCCCTCTAGCTGCGGCAAGCGGGGGCCAATCTTCATTGTGGTGTGCGGGCTTCTCATCGCAGGGGACTCTCCCAGCTGTGGAGCACGGGCTCTAGGCGCGTGGTCCTCAGCAGTTGTGGCACGCAGGCTCAGCAGTAGTGACTCGCGGGCTCCAGAGCGCAGGCTCAGCAGTCGCAAAACACAGGCCTAGCTGCTCCGCAGCATGTGGGATCCTCCCGGACCAGGGATCGAACCCATGTCCCCTGCATTGGCAGGTGGACCCCCAACCACTGCACCACCATGGAAGTCCCACCTTCAGTTACTTTTTAAGTATATATATTTTTTGAAAGTGTTGTAAGGAATTTCAAAAAGTCTATCATGGCTCCTGTTCTCAAGAACTTCCAGCCCTTGGAAGAAGTGCCAGGCAGTTCTTGGGAGCAATGCTTGAGACTCCCAGCCCAGAGGGGGACTGGCTGAATGAGAGAGTTTCTGGGGCCAACTAAAGGCCAGTATGGCTTCCAGGAGAAGCAACTGACATCCTCTTTTTACAGAAAGATAGTTCTCAGTAAGGAAGTAACTCCACTGTCAAGACAATTATGTATGTGTGCACGTGTGCGTACATGCAAGCAAGAAGTAATCCAGCCTTAGAAACCCTCCCAGTCCTGAGTCCCCAGGGTTGCAGCAGGGCTGGGCTCAGTTCCCAGGCTAAGGGAGATTTGAGGGACTCACGGACAAGTCTTGAACTCTCTCAACTCTTCCAGTCAGCTCCAGACCAAACCATGCTGTGGTTGCCATCAGCAAGCAGGTGACATGACATGACATGTACAGCTGGGATGTTCTAAAGTTGATTGAACTCTTGTTGGCTGCAATACGCCCTATGTGAGGCCTGTGCAAAATTAGGAAAATTACAGCACTGGTAAGGAGGACATGACATCTGGGAAAGTACTTTTTAAAAATAAACAACTTAAGTAACTTCGCAAAACAAGCTACTACAGAAACATGAAACTGTTTCCACTCTTCTAATTTTTTGATGAATTACAGTTAATGTTCATATACGTTTTACAAAATACATTTATAAGAGCAAATGGATATTAGTGAATAAACTAGAAAACCACTGATCGTGCTGGCAGTAAAAGCTTTTTTTGGACACCTGCTTTTGATTGCGATTTCACGTCCTATTCACAGGCAAATTTTCTGTTGGCACTGTTGCTTCTCGTTCGTGAAATGGATTCACATTGTTTCAACATTCTCTGGTGTTCCAGAAGAACACACTGGCTACCAGGCCTGAATCAGTCTGTGATCCTCTGCTGAACTACATCGGGACACTCAGCCATTCCAGACTCAATCATTTCTGAAAAGGTGAGAGCGCTCTTCCTGCCAACCAAGAGTCTGTAACTAAGCCCAAGGCAAGCAGCAAAAAGTTTAGCTGTCACGTTCCTGGTTCAATCCCCTTACTTAGTGAGAACAACGTTGTATTTGTGAAACTTCTGGTTCCCTTTGTGAAATGAACTGCTGAGTCACCTTTCTGAGGTATTTCTGCAATGAGCTTCCTAGATTTCCCAAGACTTTTTCTATTTCATTTTTCCTAGATTAAGAAATTAGTACAATGAGTGGCCTGGTAAATGCCACGGAAAGTAGAAAGGCACTGGTGTTGACAGCTAGGGCTGCTTCAGGTTCAGGAAGTCTAAGCTGGACGTGCCCTTTCTGTGTGCTGTGAGCTCTACCCACAGACATAGGAAGGATTGCCCAGACCCTGCCCTGGGAAAGGTGGGGACTGGCTGCGCAGTGCTGACTTTCCTCTCAAATTGTTTCCTTCAACGGCTACTTTGAGTTTTAATTGGAACTTTCTGTTCTAGCTGCTCAGTGAACTGAGCCTCTGTGATCTTGATAAGGGAAGGCAGCTTTCCTATTTTTTCTGGCTTCCTAGCCCTGGATCTTGGCTTGGTTTCCAGCCTTATTGTTTTGCAGTCTGTTTGAATAACCAAGCTCTCTGGTGAGGGTTCCATGACCCCACCTCCCCCGACCTAGTGGGCAGCACCAGGGATGGGATGAGGGGCGGCTGGGCGCATTCCTCATGCGGTCCTCTTAATTCCGATCTTTCACCGCAGAGGCCCACTGGGCACCCAAGGGTATAGTTTGGGCAAGGACTTCTCACAGCTCAGGGATCATAGAAAAGGCGCAACAAAGAAAAAACTTCTTGATCTTGGAACCTGCCTTGCCTGAGCAGCTTTTGTGACTTTCTGCTCAGAGGACACCTCAATGCCCCATCAAGGGCAGGGAGGGCACAGTGGAATCACTTTGGGGGATGGGGGCAGTAGAGCATAGGAGTTAATGGAGGCCTCCTGGCCTCACCACTTGCCAGCCATGAGGCCTTGAGTACATCGCTTAACCTTTCTGTGCCTCAGTTTTCTCGTCTTTAAATTGGGGATTCTGGGGCTTCCCTGGTGGTGCCGTGGTTAAGAATCCACCTGCCAATGCAGGGGACACGGGTTCGAGCCCTGGTCCAGGAAGATCCCACATGCAACGGAGCAACTAAGCCTGTGTGCCTCAACTACTGAGCCTGAGCTCTACAGCCCGCGAGCCACAACTACTGAGCCCTTAGGCCACAACTACTGAAGCCCGCGTGCCTAGAGCCCGTGCTTTGCAACAAGAGAAGCCACCACAATGAGAAGCCCGTGCATCGCAAGGAAGAGTAGCCCCTGCTCACCGCAACTAGAGAAAGCCCGTGCGCAGCAACGAAGACCCAGAACAGCTAAAAATAAATAAATAAATAATAAATAAATATATTTTTAAAAAATCTCTAGGAGCCAATCGGGGTAGTTTCATAAATAAATAAATAAATAAACTGGGGGTTCTGGTAGTTCCAACCTATAGGGTTGAAAGAAGCAATCCCAATGCGTGATCATGGTAAGCTCTCAATAATATAACCATTAATATTAGTTGTAGGGGAGAGGGAAGAGGAGGAAGTCTTATCTGCCTTGCTTCAGGAAACAATCCCAAGTAGCCCCTGTTAATCTGGCACCAACTTCCATCCCCGTCCCCACCCCCATCCCTGTCTGGGCTGTAGAAGGCCCTGTCCCAGGTGGGGTGGCCTGGGCATCGGCACTCAGATCTTCTTTAATCCCAGTCCTTGGATTTCTGTGGTTTCTGTCCTAGGACGACTATCCATCCAAATTCAACACACTCTCCTCAGGTTAGGTATGAAGGGGGAGGGAAAGTTGCCTAGGAATCTGTGTACTGTGCAAGAAGAAAGAGCACACTGACATCACCCTGGAAATGGGGGTTGACATAGGTGAATGTTAATGTTTACAGTCTACTCTGGGAGATCCCAAGAAACAGAGGATTTCAGAGAAGGGAACAAACACTCCAACAGGGGTCATCAGGAAGGGCTTCAGGAGGCAGCATTTACTTTCCTTAATATGCCAGGATCATTCTCTCCCCAGCTTCTGAACAACCATTTTTCAACAAAGCGTCTTTGACCTGAGCCTCCAGGCCTTTGGCAAGAGGTTTAGAAAAACTGCTCAGAAAAAAACCTCAGTGCCAGAAAACAGGGCTGGATGCAGGGGTGCTGCTGGGAGCTGGCATTCCCGGTTTCCAGCTTGACTCTACAATCCAGGTCCCTTCCTTGTCTGTGAAATTAGGGTGATTGGGGAGTTGGTCAGAAGTTTACCAACCCCTCCTCCCGCTTACAAAGTCTATGATCCTTTACTCTCCAATCCCTGCCCCACGGCCCCAGCCATACGTCTGTGCACCTGGGGGAGAAACCGCGGCAGGATTCAGCTGACTCATATTACCGTAACAGGATGCGTTTTATATTGCTTTCTGGACCTGGAAAAAACAGAGAGTGCCAAGGGTAGACCAGCCTGTGAGCGTTTCCTGTTTCTCCGAAAGCTGACAGGCCGGCGGTCAGCATCCCGGGAGCAGCGCACGCCAAAAAGGACAGCATCTCCTGGAGTCCTCCCACCTCCCGGCCTCCCCTGTTTTTCGTAGCGCTGGGAGTGGCCTCCACGCGGCTCATTGGTGGCTGAAGCAGGAGCTGGGAGGCGTCATCCCCGTCCTCGCATTGGTAGAGCTGGTGGGGGGAGAAGGGGCTAGTTCGCAGCCTGGAAGCTCTGGAAGGTCGAGTGCGCTCTGCTGCCCGCAGCACAGGCCCTGACCAAGCGGAGGTCTCAGTCGGATCCGTGGGTGGCCGGACCGACCCCGGTGGCTCCCGCGGCTACTTCGGGAGGATTGCGCTCGGCACAGCTATCTTGTCAGTTTCCTGCAGGACCTCCCCGCAGGATGTGGCCAGGCTTCCAGACACCAGGCCCATCAGTTCCTTTACATACAACTAGCTGGGATCTCCTGGGCTCTGGGCCCCTCAGAATGGAGGGTGGCGTTTGTGGAGGTCATTTTGACAGGATACAGTGGGAGTGAGGACTGGGTCCGAATATCTGTTGTGCACATCAGAGGTGTCACAGGCAGCAACCAGCTGTCACCGCACAGTGGGTAATTGGAGAGAATTTAATAAAGGGGCTGTTTAGAAAGGCGAGAGCCAGGGTCTGGGCCTCGCAGTAGCCTCCGTGTCCCCTGAGGCCTGGTGGGGCAGGAGGACTGGTGGCGGGGGGG
>NW_006791816.1:620367-646564 GCF_000442215.2 Lipotes vexillifer | reverse complement strand
GGGGGAGGGGAGGTGGTGGGACCTGAGCCCAGAGAACCTATAGAGGGGCAAGGGAATAGGCCGGGCCTCGCTCTCTCCCGCCGCGCATCTCCACCGCGTCCCCCTAGGCTGAGCCCAGCCTTGACCTCAACGGAGAAGGGGGCACTGGTGAGAGGAACCACGGGGACAAATGTCCGGTGCTACAGTTTAGAAATAACTGTTAAAAAGAGCTGCATCCAGATGTCTCAAGAGTCAAACATAGTTACCCTAAAATGCCTGGCCTCATGCAGGGTTTGCATGTCCTCCGGCCATTCACTGAGATCACAGCCCCAAGGTCACCACCGCCCACAGCCCAAGCAGGCCGGGCCCTGTGTCCAGAAAAGCCCTGGATCACACGTTCCACCCGAGACTGCTGCTCAGTCATTGCCCCTTCTCCAGGACACTCTTGTGCAGAGTACCAGCTGGTGGAAAGCATCAGGGGCTGCAAATTACTGAAAAATGAAAACAAACATACTTATCCCGACCGCATACCATATTAAAAGGAATTTTGCTTTTACAGAATCCAGTAAACTACCGTCAATTGTACCTGCCAAGCAGAAGTGCGCCGTTGTAAGCAGAGGAATGAGGAAAGAGATTAGGGACACCTGACCTGATGTTCAGGGCACAACTTTAGGGACCAGTTTCATTTTCTGCCACAGGAGTCAATAGTCTAAAAGAAGCTGAAGGAAAGTGACATTTATTGGATACTTCCTAGCTGTGTAACCTCAGACATGTTCCTTAACCTCTCTGTGCCTCCGTCCTTTTATCTGTAAAATGGGAACAATCAGACCGCCTTTTAGGGTTTTGTGAGGATTAAATGAATCCATCTCTGGAAAGCATCTGAAACATGTGTGGGACACTGTAACATGGTTGTGTTACCTCAGTACCTGCTATGATCACGTGCCAGCCCAGAGGCCGTGCACAGTCTCTGTTTCCCACCCCAGGAGACCACAGCTTCCAGGCTTCCTCAACACCCAGAGCGAGCCAGCCATTTAGTGGACCCATGGATCGCCTGGTTTTTGTTCCCTGGGGAGAGATGTCCCAGAACGAGCCCTTTCTCCTCTAGCCCGCATGCCAGGCACCTGCCTCTGGCTACCTGGTGGTAGAAAGTGGCCCTGAGTTGGCATTCAGAAGACACCCAGAGTAGCAGCTGAGCGACCTTAATCTCTGGGCCTCAGAGCTCCTATCTGTAAATTAGAGATAATGATTGTTCTCCCCACGTACCCACATGCAGGGTGTTTATAAAGATCAAATGTGGAATAACTACAAGGTTTTCCTCAATGTAAACACCTATGCTTCCAACCCCAAACTGCATTCTAATGCTCCGCCGAGGATGGAATGGATTAAAATAAACCAACCTCAGTGGGTGTGAAAGGGCCCTAGAGTTGCTCCCTAGCCACGTGGAGTCGTGGGCTGCCCCCACTGCCAGGCTGCTGCAGGGAGGGGGCCATTAGCCCAAGAGAACACTTGAACTGCTGGAGACCTGGGATGAAGGGAGATGTCCCATCCCAGTTAGTTCCCAGGTTCCAGGAGGAAACAGGGATTCTGCTGAGATACCATGCGTGCAGCGCCTAGTTCTGGCCCGGCACATAGCAGGTGCACAATGAACTTGCTCCCATTACACCCGTGTGAGCACATACACAACCACGTTCGGCCTCACCACCAGACTTTCCACAAACGCCAAGCACCCACTATGTGCTGGGCACTGCACAAGGTTCAGGGGACTAGGCATGAGAACTGGCCTCAGCCTCCGGGAGCTCCGAGGCTGGTGGTTGAGGCAGCCCTGAGTGCAGGAGAGAATTGGAGCCCTAACAGGGGTCCTGGGGAGGTGCTTCAGGGCCGGGGGTGTTGGTGGATGGGCCTCTGGGCTGATGGAAGAGCAGGCACAGCAGGAGGGGTCGGGAGCCCCAGGGTGGCTGTGGAAAGCAGGTTAGGAGGAGGCAGGGTCCTCGGGCAGCGTTTTCTTGTGCCACATCTGCTTGATTTATTCCTTTGGTACCTGCGGGAGCGGCAAGACCTTGGCTGCCCACCCCTGCAGGTCTCCCCATAACTGGCACATGGTAATCCCAGCATGGGGCCCCTGTCATGGAAGGAGAGGGCGGTGCAGCCCTTTGCCCCAGATGACAGCACAGGTGGGCTGGAAGAATCTATAAGAGAGTCCTGCCCTCTGGGTTCCAGGGGAACATTCTAACCCGTCAGAGTCCTCATGGGGCTGAAGGTTCTTGCAGAGGTGGCTTCTAGGTCTAACTCCAGGTACGGGGCCTGGGGTGCAGCCCATCACTACTTCCCTCCTGCTCTCCGGTCACCCTTCTCCAGCTTTGGGGGCAGGTAGCCGGTCCCCCTCCACTCCAGAGCTCCCTGCATGATGGCCCTGGCGTGTCAGATCGGAGTGGACAAGCAGAGGGCAGGAAAGAACCCTCCTCAGTGGTCCTCCCATTAGGAGAGTGTCTCAAGCCAGGCCACCCCTTCACGTTGCCCAGAAGAATCAGCTCCTCATCGATGATGAGGAAGGTTCAGCCTCCTCAGGAGCCACACATCTGCATGAAGAGTTGGGAGTCTGGGTATGGGGGAGGGATAGCTCTGAGAGTTGAGCCCTGGGGGTTGGTGCCAATTTGAATTTTGCCTCAGAGCAGGCTTAGAACAAGGAACGTCTGTTAGAGCACCAGCTGCATGCCTGGCACTGTGCCAGGCCCTTTGCATATATTCTCATCTAATCCTCACTACAACGTTAAGAGGTAGGCATTCTAGACCCATTTCACAGATGAGGAAACTGAAATACAGCGAGTTTAGTTACCCAGAGTCACACAGCCACCTGAGGGGAGTGGCCTCTGGTTCTACTGGAGGAACTGTCCTTTTCTGATTGAGGGTCCCTCAGCAAGCTCCTGGGGCCAGTGTAGACTCAGGCTGAATGACTGAGGCTGGACTGGGAGCTGCCACCCCAGGAACTGTGTGTGGAAGGCTGGCTTGGGGAGTGTGACAGCTCTGTCACAGGTGGGCTGGGGCTGTGGGTGCCCCGCCGCCAGTGGGGAGCTATGGAAGGGGTTTGCACAGGCCACCTCATTCCCATAGTCACCAGGACTAAGTCACCAGGACTAACCTGGACTTAGTGGAGGTCCCCAAGCCTGAGCTTCCAGCATGGGTGAAGGCTGCTTCCCAGCTGATGCACTTGGAAAAGCCCCTGCCTCTACCATGGCCACAGAGTGCTGTGTAATTTCCTCTGTGGGTCAGTCCGCCACCAGGCGCTGTGACAGGGCCATGAGTCAGGCTCTGCTTGTCACTGACAAGCCACCAGCTGCCTGGCTTCCGGCTGACTTGGTGAACACAAGTGGCTGCCCCCTGCTTTCTCCCACCTCTCTTCCATCCTGAAGCGGAGTGGCGGGGCCGCTCCAGGGATGGTCAGGCAGCCATCCACCGTGGGTCACACCAGACCCAGAGCGTGCCAGGAGCTGGGAGCAGTTCCGGGCTGTGGCTGGCATGGCTGTGACTGAGGCGGACCATCACCAGCTCCCGAACAGGTCAGCCACGAGCTTCCAGGGTCGGGAATCGAGGTGCCCCCAGCAAGCTATTTGAACTGGGCCTGATCGCCCCACTCAACTCCCAAGTAAGAACATTCTCCACCTTCCCCTCAAGTTCAGGAGTCACACTGAGGAATTTACTCCTTTCAGAAAAAGGCACTTAGCTTAGGTAGTTAAAAAAACAATCAGTGGTTACTTCAGCTGCCTTCAAGGAATTCACCACGTAAGGACAAGGCCTTGAAACTCAACAGATGGCTTTTAGAAAACAAGAAGGATAATCTTTGGATCCCTTGTTCTGTGCTGACACTGGCTCAGCCCTTTGGGGTGGGGAGCACAGGCTGGGGTGCCAGTCATTCTCCTGGGTCATTTAAAGCCACGCGCTCTGTGTCAGCAAGACTGTGATTCAACCTTGTGCTTGCCAAGGCTCATTCGCAGAGGGGTGAAAATGCTCTGCAGGCACTTTTCAAAGTGAGGGCTCTCCGCCTCCTTGAGGGAAAACCAGGATGCACAGGAGGTGGGCCTTTCCAGCTGCCCAGGGGAGGGGGCCTCAGAGCCAGGACTGGGAGGTGTTCGGCTCTGTACCTGTTAGATGACTAAGTGAAGAACGGAGAAAACTGAGGCGAACCTGGTACAAACCCTAAAGCCCATACTTTCCCATGTAGGTACTCCCAGCTGTCTTGCTTCTTAGCAAAGAGGAGTGATGCTTGTGTGATCCTCATGAGGACGGCTGGACCTCCACAGAGGGATCTGATGGTCAGCTGGGGGCAAAGAGGTCCATGCACCCCAGGGGCTTGCCCTCCCTCTGCCTCCCTCCAAGAAGGTAGGGGGTGGGGCTTCCCTGGTGGCACAGTGGTTAAGAATCCGCCTGCCAATGCAGGGGACACGGGTTCGAGCCCTGGTCCAGGAAGATCCCACATGCCGCGGAGCAACTCAGCCCACGTGCCGCACAACTACTGCAGCCCGTGCTCCTAGAGCCCATGCTCCACAACAAGAGAAGCCACCACAATGAGAAGCCCGCACATCGCGATGAAGAGTAGCCCCCGCTCGCCGCAACCAGAGAAAAGCCTGCGTGCAGCAACGAAGACCCAAAGCAGCCAAAAATAAATAAATAAAATAAATTAAATTAAATTTAAAAAAAAAAGGAGGTAGGGGGTGGCCTGGAACCCTTTGAGGGAATAAGGTCACTCTGTATCTGGGCTATTTCTGGAATGATAAAGTTTATGTTGGCTGAGACCCTCAAAAGAGTTTGTTTGTTTATTTTTAAAGCCCTCCCTTTTCTTTTTTTTGCCTTCTCCTTACTTAATCTGATTGTCAGCCTGGCTGGTGGAGAGCAGAAGCCAGAGAGGGTACAGCACTGAACAGAGGCGTCCAGTGGGGAGGAGGGCTCAGCAGCGAGGACTGGGTGAGGCCTGGCTACTGGACCCGCCCACAATGCAGGCAGATCCCGCTTGTCTCCCTGGACACTTGGTTCCCGAGCATCCACCTGGGAGATACCTATAGGGCAGGAGAGAACAGAGGCAGAGGGGAGACACCAAGGGCTGGGTCCGTGAGAGAAAAGAGTAGCAAGAACATCAACAGTGTATTAGACTGATCACATTCACGGCTAAAACCCCAGAGTCTGATGGATCAGAAACACAGCAGGGCGGGCTTCCCTGGTGGCGCAGTGGTTGAGAGTCTGCCTGCCGATGCAGGGAACACGGGTTCGTGCCCCGGTCCGGGAAGATCCCACATGCCGCGGAGCGGCTGGGCCCGTGAGCCATGGCCGCTGAGCCTGCGTGTCCGGAGCCTGTGCTCCACAGCTGGAGAGGCCACAACAGTGAGAGGTCCGCGTACCGCAAAAAAAAAAAAGAAAAAGAAATACAGCAGGGCGTTGGTGCACAGCTGGAGAATTCAAGTTTGCTCCGTGCTTGGGGCCAGGACATCCCCATGGCGGGATTTTTTACTTGCTGGGACCTTCCACAGAAGTGCGTTTTTACCATTCTCTGCACCATAAACAAAAACTCTCATGGCAAACAGCTTTCAAAGACAGTTATCTCTAAAAGGAAATTGGGCCTTTATTTTCCCACAAGAAGTTCAAGTAATTGTGATTACTCAGAACTCCCTCTCGACATTCTTGTGAACATTTGAGAAATTCCCAGTGCCTCCTGTTGCCCCGAGTGCGGGAAGCCAGGGATGTGCCAACTCACACAGCTGCACAAGTGCTTTCGGGCTCACAGCAACTGCATAAACCATTGCATAACTGCAATTGTGTGTGTGTGTGTGTGTATTTACTTTGATAATGAGAGGAAATGCAAATTAAAAAGTATTGACTTCTGGAAAAATTATGCCTAGAAAATGACTTTCTACTCTCTATCCCTCCCATCCCCTCAAAAGTCCTCCTCTCAAGATTTCTCTTCCAGGAGCTTAGTTCCCAGAGCGGTTTTCCAGGATTGCTAAGGGACCTGTGACAATCTATGTCATTAGCTCTACTTTGGGGGCTAAAAGTTTCCCTCAGGTCCAGAGATGGATGCAGGGACTCTCCAGGATAGAAGAGCCTCCGGCCACCAGCCAACTTTCAATGCAAAGTGCAACTCCAGTCACGAAAAAGACCTGGGAAGTCTTGCCAAATACTGAAGACTCTGCCAGATAAGAATAAAGGGCCTGCATAAACCTGCCCCCATCTCCCCACGGAGAGAGCCATCTCACCTTGGTTACCTACAACCATGGAGGATGAGCTTATGGGGCCTGGATGTGTCCAGGGGAGTCTAATGAGGGGTCCAGTAGCCTAAAGAAGGTGTCTGCTCACATGTCCACTGCAGCATGCAGGAGGGAACAGCCACTGGACAGCAGGGAATTTCCAGGATTTTCTGCATAGGTGTATGTTTATCCCCCCTTTTTTTTTTTTTTTTGCGATATGTGGGCCTCTCACTGTCGTGGCCCCTCCCGTTGCCGGACGCGCAAGCTCAGCGGCCACGGCTCACGGGCCCAGCTGCTACGCGGCTCACGGGCCCAGCCGCTACGCGGCACGTGGGATCCTCCCAGACCGGGGCACGAACCCGCATCCCCTGCACCGGCAGGCGGACTCTCAACCACTGCGCCACCAGGGAGGCCCTGATCACCCCTTTTGAAGAATTTCCTTTCCAGAAGTATGTTGTCTGTGAAGGGGGAAAAAAAGTTGTGCCTAATTTCTATCAACAGAGAGAAGAAAATATCATCAATTGACAAAAAGTTTTAATATCCTTAAAGTTATCATTGGAATCTGTTGCTGATGGAAACTCAGCAGTCTGCATGGGTCTCCAAAGCACAAGGTCTGCACAAGTGGTTCCTGGTCCAAGGCCCAGCTGACTTTGCTCCCAGCATCTCCCTACTGGCACTGAGTACCAGTGGCTCCTGACCAGAACCCACAGGAGGATCCCGAACACAACTGTCCATCTTCCAAAGTCACGGGCTCTTCAGTGTCTCCCTAGAAGAGCTCATGGGTCTCAGACCAGATGGGCTCCCCCTGCTTTGCTCAGTGACACTGGTCACCTCAAACTGCATCATGCCAGCATGATGTCCCACAGAAAGAACTGTCCACACCAGCCCGATGCTGCTCAGGGAGCAGGTCTTCTGTGCCTTCTTAGCCTGTCTTCCCGCCCTCCAGGTGAATCTCCTTTCAACACAAACATATACAGCAAGTTTGTCCCTCCCTTCTCAAGCCCTTGATTGGATAAGTTTGGCCTTGTTAGTGAGGGATTCTCCATCCAAGCAGGCATAGCCTACTTGTGAAACAAAGTTTATGTTTAATTACACAAGTAGTAATAATCGGAACACTTCCCAAGGGTGGGGCTCTGTTCCAAGCATTTTGCTTCTATGAGTTTAATCCTTATAACAAGCCATTATTAGCCCTATTTTCCTTAAAAAAAAAAAAAAAAAAAGTGAGGCTCACTGAGATTTAGTTGTGCCTCTTATACTCTTACACAGCTAATAACTAATAAAGCCAGTGTCTACACTAACCATGGCCATACATACTGCAGCTAAGCAATACACTAATGCAGGTTCACTGTCTAAAAATAAATAAACAAAAATCCAAAAACACAGAAATATCTGTAGTACAACCTATAGTCCCTCTTTGTCACCCCCTCCCAATTCTCCTTCCTCAGAGGTAACTACTCTGTGTATGGTGTGTGTACATCCTTCTAGATCTGTTTTCTTTCCCCCTTTGGCCACACTGCACAGCTTGTGGGATCTTAGTTCCCTGACCTGAGATCAAATCCGGGCCCCTTGCAGTAGAAGCTTGGAGTTCTAACCACTGGACCACCAGGGAATTCCCTAGACTTGTGTCTATGTATGATATGGTCTTAGGATTTGGGAGGGACTTTAAATACATAAATTACACTATATGTGCCATGCTTTTGACTTGTTAGTTTCACTTGTCAATATGCCTTAGAGGCCACGTCCTGTCAGTATATGTAAATCTGCCTCAGCCTTTCAAAGATTTTAAGGATTCCATGGTGTGGATGTACCATAAATTATTTATCTGGTCTCTGAATGATAGCCATTTAGGTTGTTTCTAACATTTTGCTTGAAAAACCACTGTGTGTTGAACATCCTTGTTGAACATGCCTTTGTGAGAATGGCAGAGGGCAGAGTCCCAGAAGTGGAATTTCTAGATCAGGGTGAATCCACATTTAACTTGTTGCTACTGCCTAATTGTTCTCCAAAAAGATTGGGGTGATTTTCACTGCCCCCCCAGGGGTGCTTGAGAGCCCCTGTTTTTCCACATCCCCACCAATGCTACTGAATAGTAGCAATCCTTAACATTTTTACTAATCTGATAGATGGAGAGTGAGATCTCCCTGTTTCAATTTGAATTGACTTTGCTTGAATTTATGTTTCTAGTTCCCTCATTGCTCATCTATTACTAGGCTTTGGATTTCTTTTATCTTGTGCAAGCAATTGCACCCTTCCCAATAATAATCTAAAATGACTCTTTAAAACTCTTTGCTGGGAATTCCCTGGCGGTCCAGTGGTTAGGAGTCCGAGCTTTCATTGCCAAGGCCCAGGTTTGATCCCTGGTCAGGGAACTAAGATCTCATATGGCACAGCCAAAAAAACAAAAAAAAAAACTCTTTGCTGATCTCACCTTTGAGCTTAGGTAGATTCTGGTAAGAATCCTTATCAGTCCTTCCCAGCCCTGCCTGGAGCCACTCCAGGGCTCCTTTCTCAAGGATAAACTGTTCTGGAACACGTCAGCAATGCCTGCCTTAGGAAGGTTGTGGACTTTTGTCACAGTTGTGACTCAGCCCCTGTCCCTGAAGTCTGAGGCCATCCATGTGGAAAACAATAATTCCCTACGCGCAGACCCGCCGCCCACTCAGCCCTCATCCAGCAGAAGGGCTTGCTCTGCCTCCTTCCCACTGCTCCTTTGCTCCTACCCGCCCCTTTACCTCAGAATGCTGTTATAAAAATAAAACATCCACAGACACTAAACCATTCAAACAGTACAAAATTATCCCATGAGAATATATGGATATTTGTTTAACCTCTGTGCCTCTTTAGAAATGTCTATGCATAAACATGCATATATTTGCATATAGATTCCTTTCTTTATAATGTAACTGGAAGACAACTATACATAGTATTCTGCACCTGGCCTTTTTTTAACAATGTATCTCCAAGATTTTTCCATGTCAGCAAACACAGATCTTTTTCATTTTGAATGGTCTCTTAGTATTTCATTGATGTGTCATGATTTGTTGATTTATCTAGTCCCCCATTAATAGACATTTGGGTTGTTTCCACTTTTTTGCCACTACAAACAACGCTACTGTGAACAACCTTGAACAAACATCCTTTTGCACATGAGAAGATGTACGTACAAGGTAAATTCCTAGAACTGTAACTGCAGGGTCAAACAAAAGAAACGTGTGCTTGAATTTTGATAGATTTGCCGTGCCAATTTACCCTCCCATCAAGAATCATGGAGAGAGGCTGTCTCCCTGTCCTCTCTCTCACTAGCATCAGGCTTTGTTAAGCTTATAAACCTTCTCCCATGTGATAGGTGAAAAATGGTATCTCACTATAATCCTAATTTGCATTTCTCTAATTATGACTTAGGAATATGTTTCAAATGTTAAGAAGTCATTTGTATTTCCTTTTCTGTAAACTGCCTATTTATACCCTTTATGAACTATCCTATTTGTTTATAGGAGTTCTTCATAGATGAAGGAAATTAATATTTTTGTTATGTATGGGTGATAATTTCCCCCAGTTTATTGTTTATCTTTTGTCTGTAGGCTTTTATTATATACAGGTTGTCCTTAGATTCTGGGTTTTCTGTCTTTTAGCAGGTTAGAATTTCACTACACACATGTGAGTGTGCAAGGATTGATTGTTGTACTTTCTCTTCGGTTCTACATTTCCGTCCCCATTCCCCTGAGGTGGCAGACACTTCATCGTGGCAATCCAGAGACTGGCTGGCCCCCTCATCCCCTCAAGCTTCCTGGGGTGGTCCTGAGTCCAGGTGGGCTTACTCAGGGGGAGGATCTCGCTGGATCCTCCAGGCCCGCTGTCCATCTGGCATCCACTGGGATTGCCTGCCGGTCGCTTCTTGTCTGCAAGGCCCTTCCGAGGCTGCGCACTCCTCCCCGGCCCTGCAGCGCAGGCGGAGTGCACAGGACTCCTCCGCCACCCGCTGGGGTGCAGCGGCCCACCCGCTTGATGCCCCACTTGGCCCTTCCTAACCTGGACCTTTGCCACCTCCTCTTGGCTCATCCCAGAAAACAGGGTCAGGGCCCCTTCCTCAGGATCCCACCAACATCTACATACATCTCATGACCCCCCCAACTCTGCTCCCAAGCCCAGGGACTCTGACAAGCCTCGCTATTCCTCCTCAGACAGCTCCCCAGATCTATTCCTGTGCCTTCCATTCCTCTGAGGAGTTGGAATTCTGGAATTCAGAGATCAGGAAGACTTTTTATAGATTTTTCTCCTCTTTCTGTCGTCATATCCCTTCCCTGAGGCAGGCAGTGCACACAGAATGGCCAGAAATGTGTGTGTGTGTGTGTGTGTGTGTGTGTGTGTGTGTGTGTCTGCGTGGCTCCTGGGGAGAGGAGAGGCCAAAGCTCATCAGGAACTCCCAGGTAGAAAGCAGATGGGTGTTAAACCCTGTGCACTGCACAAAACCCTGTGCACCGCCCAGAGCCGCAACCCTGGCTTTTCCAGACCTGTATCCTCTCAAGCCCCCAGCTGACACAGTCGGGGTTTCTGTGGTCCATGTGCTGGTGGTGCCCCTTCTCTGGAAGCCCTTTGTGGGCGGGGGTGGCCCGCCTTACTCTCTCTGGTGTCATCCCGCCCCGTGGGCCTCACACATCTGGGCACTTGGTCAGGTGCATGGCGCTGAAGCATGGTTGTAACAGGCCAGGCTGTTGTTGTCCTGGGGGTTCTCCAGAAAGGCCGGATGGGTGGGGCACCAGTGAGAGGGGTACTTAGGGTGTCCCCCCAAAGGGCTTTCTCCTAAAGGCTTTCCTCAGCTGAGCTCCAAGGAACCAGGGGAAACAGGTTTTCTCCAGAGAGCTCTGTCTGTTGATAAGGCCTCCTCACTCGTTTGTCTCCCCAGCCTCCATCCCTGTTATGTTGGGGTTTCTTCAGGCCACGGGGCTGGACAGTGTAAAGTGACCTCAGACCTGGGGTCTTCAGGAAGGGCAGCTGTAGGGGCGGAGCTTTAGGGAAGGCACCAGGCACCAAGCTTCACTGAACACAATTGACTTCACTCCTCATAGGGTTTTCATCTCATCCCTACCGCACCCCTGGCACCACCTTTACTTTGCCTCCAGCCAAATCAAAGCTCCATCTATAATCCTTCTGGTCATAAGGGACAAGGTCTTTTCTGCAAGGTCCCACATTTCCTGAAAGTGGAGAATGCAATAAAATCCAGCCACCTGCACACGAGAGGGTCCTCCCCACCCAGGACCCCCTCTCCCTGCCCCTCTTTCTCTTTCCCGGGCAGGGCCAGCTCTCAGGACAGTGCAAACACGTCCTCAGTTGGTCTCCAGTCCTCCCGCCATTTCTACTTGTCCCCTCCAGCATCCTCCATGAGCTCAGCTGCAACCCGACCTAGTTTTGCTGGCTCCCTTACGCCACCTCAGTGCCGGTTACCCACCGAGGCCGAGGCCTTGCTGCCTGTAGATCTTCTATGTTAATTAATCCTCTCCTCAGTAGCATCTCCTTTTTTCTTTGGCTGTGCCACGCGACATGTAGGATCTTAGTTCCCCGACCAGGGATCAAAGCTGTGGCCCCTGCAATGGAAGTGCAGAGTCTTAACCACTGGGCCACCAGGGAAGTCCCTTGGTAGCATCTCTGAGCAGCACCATCCACCAGCATGCTTGTCTTAGGGCTGAAGGCCAAAATTAGAGGGAAATGCAGGCATTAGTGGAGCCCCACCTCTGGAATTGACTGGATGGTCTCTTGACCTCCCTGGGCCTCTTTCTTCATCAGTAAAGTGGTGAAAAATACAGTACTTATCTCACAGGGTGGTGAGGGCTCCATGGGTGACACGTGGGTATTTATAAAACGCATGCTATTATTCATAGTATTTTGTGAAGAGCATTTTTCATTGTAAGTGATCTTGCCCCATCCATCTAGCATAAATCTTGAGTCATATTTTTTTGGAGGGGAGGGGGGTTTTCTCTACATTTTCTTTTTCTTTTTTCTACAATTCTTTTTAAAAAATATTTATTTATTTGGCTGCGCAGGGTCTTAGTTGCGGCACGTGGGATCTTTGTTGTGGCATGCGGGATCTTTTAGTTGCAGCATGTGGGATCTTTATTTTTGGTTGCGGCATGCGGAATCTTTAGTTGCTGCCGCATGCTGTTCACATGCCCTGAACACTTAGCTGCGGCCTGTGGGACCTATTTCCCCGACCGGGAATAGGACCCGAGCCCCCTGCATTGGGAGCGTGGAGTGCCACTGCCACTGGACCATGAGGGAAGTCCCCTACAACTCTTTTTTTAATTAGAAGGTGGGGATAGTGGTGGCAGTGTTAGAGAGGAAAAACAGTATAGGGTGTGGATGGAAACATAAATAGGCTATCGGGCAGCCTCGTCTCACAAAGTAGGTGCCAGCAAATTCAGCTGGGACTGAATAAAGTTTGGAAACCTAGTGCTGAGCTCCTGGCCTCTGAGGACATGGACACGAGCCAGGCCCCCCCACCCCTGCAGGTGCAGTGTGGGCGCTCCCCAGGAGCCTGCATTAGGAAGGCACCCCCACAGATGCCATGGGGCCATCCATGCCCTCTTCCATTACCTTATGTCCCTGGTTTGTCACATCTGTAACACAGGCCACCAGGGAGGGTACTGGGCCCAGGAGACATGTGCTGGCGTCACGGCAGAGCCATGGGTAAAGGATCAGGTAGTCTCCTGAGAGGGGACAGCAAGTCGGAAGCCCAGAGGACTGGAAGGCCCTGAAGTTACAGTGGTGGTTGGTTTCCCCGTGGGGAAGCCGAGCAGGAGATGCAAGGTCATGAACTGGGAGAGGAAACAGGAGGTTAGAAGCAAACCATAGCTATCGGCACTGCAAAAGATTGAAAACACCCTCAGTCTCCATCAGTGTGGGGAGGGCTAAACCCACAGGGAATATCCATACGAGGGAAGGCTGAGCAGAAAGATGAGAAATTGCATTAGGTATTGATGGGAAATAACATCCAAGATATATTATTAAGTGAAAAAAGCAAGATGCAGACAGTGTATAAAATAAGCTATCATTTGTGGTTTTATTTATATTATTTGCTTGACTACGCATAAAATGTCTCTGGAAGGAGTCACAAAAACACATTTTAGGAAGTTTGTGTTTAATGGTGATGGAGTTCAGGGCAGGCCACCCCCAAATATGATACTTTGGCATATTGATTATTTTGAATTAAAGTTACTTAAGAAATAGCTGGTACAAGAAGGACAGGTACTCTGACCTTCCTTTATCCCTCTGGAAGCAGGGAAAAAAAATCGCCCATCTTGGAGATTTTATGCCTACTTTGGTCATTTCTTTGGGTCTCATATCTTTGGGGCCCTGGGACATACAAAATTAAATTAAAGTAGTTTTTCTCCTGTTAATCTCTCTTTCATTAAAGAGGTGTCTCAGGACTTCCCTTGTGGCGCAGTGGTTAAGAACCCACCTGCCAATGCAGGGGACACAGGTTCGAGCTGTGGTCCGGGAAGATCCCACATGCCACGGAGCAACTAAGCCCATGTGCCGCAATTACTGAGCCTGTGCTCTAGAGCCCACGAGCCACAACTACTGAGCTTGCGTGCCACAACCACTGAAGCCCGCGAGCCTAGAGCCCGTGCTCAACAGCAAGAGAAGCCACTGCAATGAGAAGCCCGCACGCTGCAACTAAGAGTAGACCCCGCTCGCCGCAACTAGAGAAAGCCTGCGCACAGCAACGATGACTCAATGCAGCCAAAAATTAATTAATTAATTAATTTAAAAAAAAAGTTGTCTCAGCCAAGAACCTAGAAAGGTAGAGGAAAAAATTATTTTCCTTCCTTACAATGGGTACAGAGTTTCAGACGGGGAAGATGAAAAAGTTCTGAAGATGCATGGTGGTGATAACGTGAATTCACTTAATGCCACAGAATAGCAGTTTTAAGTGTACATACTTAAAAATGATTACAATGGTAAATTTTATATTACATTTAACCACAATTTTAAAAACCCCAAACATTTCATTAGTTGCCTGCAGGAAGAACGGAGTGTTCAAGAAAGAGAGGAAGGGAGACTTCCCTGTACATCCTTTTGTAACCATAGAAATCTTTTCAAAAAATAAGTAAGAAAGGAACTTCCTTGGCGGTCCAGTGGTTAAGACTCCCCACTTCCACTGCAGGGGACACTGGTTCGATCCCCAGTCCAGGGACTAAGATCCCGCATGTTGTACGGTGCGGCCAAAAAAAAAAAAGAAGAAAAATTAAAAATAAAAGAAGCAGCAAACTGATAGGGCCCAAGGGCAAGCTAAGCCTTACAGGAGGGCCGGCTGAGAGGCAGTGCAGGGTGGTAGCTGGTTCACTGACAACGGAACTATTTACAAAGGTGTAACAGGGGAAGGAGAGCACAGGGGTGGAGTAGCACCTGGACTCAACAGCAGTGGTGCTCGGCGCTCGTACGACCTACTGGAATCGAGGAGAAAATCAGTGGAAGAGGCTGCCTGACAGAGGCTGTGACCTTCCTTCCAGGGCCACAGCCAGCGTGGGTGACCTTGCAGGGAGGGCATCAGGGGAATTAATACAGATGTCTCTCTTCTCCCTCCCTTTGATCTCTCCTGCGCTCCCTACTGGCCAACACTGAAAGGCAGCCAGAGGGCAAGGGCGCTGGCCCGGGCAGGATTTGTCACAGGGGTCAGCCTCTTCCAGACACGGGAACCGGGTGGAAAAGGGTGGGGAGAGCATCTGGAGGGACAAAGGGACAATCTCGGAGACAGCTTGCAAGCTGAGGAGCCAGCCTGCCTGGGCGTGTAGCCCAGCTATGTCATTCACTACCTGGGCATCACGAGGTAATAATCATACCGATGCTAGAAGCTGCTATGAGAATTAAATTTGTTATTATTGACATTAAGTGCTTAGAACGGTGCCGGGCACAGGGTAAGCACTGTACACGTGAAATGACTGTTACTTATTACAGCCTGATGTGTGAGACCTAAAGCTTTGCCTGGCTCCTACCAAGGAAGGATGCAATGGAGGGCTGTTCTGGGGGGCAGGAGGCGGAACCAGCAGTGAGTGTCCGGGTAAGGCCGGCATCTGGGAGTAACAGCAATACCGATTCACTGAGCACCTCTAACTGTCAGCACTGTGCTGGGCCTGCTGTGCCCACTGTCATGAAACCCTCACCACACGTGCCAGCTGGGTGCCAGCTGGGTGGAATCGTTGCTCCTTACAAAGGGGGAAAACTAAAGCTTGGAGGGGAAGCCCTTGCCCAAGGGCTCACAGCTAATGAAAACCTTCCTCCCAGCTGGGCTCTCAGTGCTACACTCCTCCCAGCTGCTAAGTGTCCCTGTAGCAAATCAGTCCCTGAAAGATTTACAAGTTGTAATATCAGAATTCAGGTCAGTGGGACTTCCCTGGCCGTCCAGTGGGTAAAACTCCACGCTCCCAATGCAGGGGGCCTGGGTTCCATCCCTGGTTGGGGAACTAGAACCCTCATGCATGCCACAACTGAGAGTTCGCATGCCGCAACGATGATCCTGCGTGCTGCAACTAAGACCCGGCACAGCCAAAATAAATAAATAAATACTAAAAAAAAAAAAGAATTTAGAACAGCCACTATTTCCAGAATCTCTCTGAGCTTACCAGGCACTTATACAAAGGGTAAATTCTCGTTCAAAAAAATTATGGTCAATTAAAAGAGTTGATGAAAAGTGTCTGAAATGTCAAATTTGTTAACTTTAAAATGCAAATTTAAAGAGGATTGCAGGCAATTTTATGAAAAATGAAAAATTATAAGCCTGTGTTGAAAGTAATGCATTTTTTCAGAAGAATACCAGTGGCATGGTATTTAGAGACAGATATAAAGTACAGGAATAATATTAAAGTGATGAAAGTACAAAGAATAATTTTTCTTTTGTTATTTTAAAATACTGGGATAACCAATATAAATAAGTTTTCTATTTGCTTGAATGTACATGTTATCTTTTAAAATAATTTTATTTTTGAAGTTTTAAATATATTATTTTATAAACACACAAATATAATAAACCCAATTTCTCAGTCAATACTTAACAAATTTTTAAAGTCCGAGGCCACCTCACATGTGGATGGGTGTGTGGGTCGCTCCTTGCCCCCTGCCCCACCACTTCACAAGAGGAAAGATGATTTTCATCCCTGTTCATGGTAAATATAAATGGACGAATGAGTGGAGGGAAGATTGATATATTTGAAGGACAAATAGACCTAGGTAGAGTGGTGATGAGGTTGGGAAGACAGTTTGGGTTACACGGGAAAGGCTTTGACCGAAGGCTGAAGAGAGGATTTTACCCAAGAAACAGTACAGAGGCAGAAAAGTGATGTGACGCCACCAGACTGCAAGGAAGATTTATCTCACAGAGGGATGAAGAGAGGTTAGAGAAGGAACTGGTGTCAGGGTCACTGTTTGGGGGCTCGAGGTGACAGAGGCTTTATTTTTGAGTTTTTTTTTTTTTTAATTTTTAATTTTGGCCACACCATGCGGCTGGTGGGATCTTAGTTCCCTGACCAGGGATAGAACCCAGGCCCTCGGCAGTGAGAGTGCAGAGTCCTAACCACTGGACCGCCAGGGAATTCCTGACAGCGTCTTTAGAAGGGCCTAGAAAGGGAGGCAAGGAAGCCTGAGAGGTGGAAAGGGGACTGGCAGGATCTGGAGGGTGCCCAAGTTGGGGGCCTGGGAGAGGGAGGGGTTGGGTGTAAGCCGGACCCCTTGGCAGTACCAGGGAAGTCAGCATATGGGGAGGAAGCCTTTTCTCTCTGCATTTCCGTTAAGCCACCTGCTTCCTGAGGGAGGGGGGCGGGTTGCGATTCACCCTCAGGTCACGTCTGAGGCCGTCTGAGGCCTCACCCACATCTGAGGCCGACGTCTCCCCAGTGCCCAGAATGGGGGACACCAAGGCCACAGCACCATCACCTCCTCTGATCCTGGTCCTGTTTCCAGGGTGAGGTTCTGCCCCTCTTGAGATAGGGAGCAACTGAGCCCTTTCTTACTGTCCCAAGACTTCTCCCAAGCAGGCAGTCCCTGGCCAGAACATCTGTCCGGTCGTGGTTCTGTATCCATCAATGTATTTTCAGGGTACCCCATGGATAACTTCTCAACCACCTGTGCCCGTCCTGCTGTGCTGAATCCTCAGGGCCTGAGACAGCACTAGGAATCACCTAGAGATGATTCTAGATCATCTCGATCATCTCTCTCTTGCCCTCTCCAGTCCTTCCTTGAGTGTCAAAGTTCAAATAAAACTGGACATCAGGGAGAAGTAAGACAAACCATAGAGGAAGTGGCCGCCCCTCCCATTTGTGCACACGGAAGGCATGCTGGGAAAGAGGCCAAGGGACCACACACCAGACACTTCTGTTTCTTGGCTGCAAGGCCAGTGCTGGGCAGATGGGATCTTTATCAGCAAGAATGTAGATCAAGTGGTCAGCAGCCCCTTCCAGCATCACGTGGATGATTTATGATACCTGTGAGCATCAGGCTGCTCCTTAGGCCTCGGTAAGAGAAGGAAGGCCCAGGGGTCAAGCCCCTTGCCTGAGGCAGCCTCAGCAGAAATCTCAGCAAGCAGAACAGAAAAGGTCTCTGCCCTTCTGGAACTTACATTCCTGTGGCAGAAGATACATGGTAAACAAATATCTAAGATAATTTGAAATGGTGGTGTGTGCAATGACAGAAATAAAAAGCGTGCAGGGAGTCCTTAGAAATAATGGTCAAGGAATTAATATTTCACCTGAAGGAGACGGAGGCATCCGCCGTGTAAGAAACTGGGGAAAGTCATCCAGGCAGGGGGAACAGAGAGGGCAAAGGCCCTGAGGTGGGACGTAGCTTGGCTTGTTCGGGGACTATAACAGAGACGTTTGTGAACTGTGAGAACTACCTAGATTTCTAGCACTGAAGTTCCTAAATGAACCCTTGCAGGAAAGGCCATTGTGTTAAGGGTTTATAAGAACAAGGGGTCAAGAGTACCCAAAGCTCTGACCCTCCAAAGGGCCTTTGCTGTCAGCCTGGATGGTTGGGGAGGAGAAAGAAAATGGTGGTGGTTGCTCCTACCTCCTAGCTGAAAATTCTGCCTGGGTCGGTTGTGGTGCCCCGGCTGTGGGTTAGGGGAGAACCAAGCCGGAACCAAGATGGACCCCGTGACCGCCCCCAGCTGCCCCGGCAGTGGGAAGGGTTTGCCCCTCTTCCTTTCTGCATCAGCCCTGAAGTCACAAGCGAGGGGCCAGTGTTTCTCTAAGTAGGGCAGGGTCCTTGGGGGACACGTGAGGAGATGGTGTACGTTGGGGGCCTCTAGGGGCTTGGGTCATTGCTGGGGAATGACAGGTTGTTGCTAGAGGCTTGGGCCTCAGAGTAACCCCTGGCTCTGCCCACCTTCCAGAGTTTCAACAGAGCCTGGAATCACTCTAGGGGCAAGGGCCGTGCATCTGCCAACATCCGTCCAGCTCTCCTCGGCCACAGGAGCCCAGGACCAGCAGCAAGAAGGTGGGAACCAGGGGTGCAGTGGGGAATGGGGCCGTGGCCAGTGGAGGCCTTGGGATGTGCATGGGGCAGGAGAGGGCCTTGAAGTCCTGGGGGCAGGTTCATCAAAAGCAAAACCACTTGAAACACCCCAGCTGGGACAGCTGAGGCCCCTGTGGCCAGCCCCCGACAGCCCCGGAGCCTTCTGCTGTAGAAACCGTGGCCAGCGAGGGCAGCTGCCCACCCCTGCACAGGGCCCAGGATGGCTGAGGGCTTAGGGGTCGAGGGACAAAGGGGTGACTCGAGAGACAGCCACTCCACGGCCTCCCCTGGGCTCTGGGACCAGCCCCGAACTCAGGCCTCCCCATCTGGCCTCTGTTTCCCTCTTCTGTTGGCGGCTCTGACTCCCCCCCGCCCCCGGTGAAGGGAGGCTGGGAGGCTTGCCTGCCCTGAGTCGCGGCCAAGCTGTAGAAGGCAGGGCCTTGGCAAGCACACAGTGTCGCCGCTCTGGGAGCAGCAGGGCTAATTATACTCAGCTGGCGGCAGTGGCTTGGAGGTGGCTGGGAGTTTCCCAGCTCGCTGGCTCGCCCAGCCTCCTGTGTGGTAAACACTGCAGGGAGGTGTGGGGATAGAGGGCTGGGAGGTGCGGGCAGGAGCCCGAGCCAGGCCTTGAAGGGGGGCCAGGTGGGGCAGCCCGACCAGTCGCTGACTCCAGCTAGAAAGCTCACTTAGAATCCGTGGCAGTGGGGCAGGTTCAGTCCTCTCCGGGGTCCCAGGCGCAGGGTCCTCCTGCAGGGTGGGTGGCCCAAGATCCAGCCGGCTGGCGTATGGTGGAGCAAGATGGGATGGAATGCTTGGGGAAGGCCCGGAGACGGGGCCTGATGGAGAATGTACTGTCCGCCTTTCCTCTTCCTGCCAATCTTGGGGACTTTCCTGGGGTCAGGGCTGCTGTGTACAGCCATGCAGGTGCGGACTGATCCAGCCCGTGTTGGCTGTGACCATCCGGACAATGGGTCACCTTTATCTGAAGCCCACAAGGGCCCTATGCAGGCCAATACCTGGTGCCCACAGGCCAGGGTCAGAGGGGAGTTGAGCATCAGAGAGGAGCCCTGGGCACTGACGCAGCTGCTGGCCTGGGAGCCCTTCCCCTGAGGCTAGGGTGACACTTTCAGGACTGCACATCTGGCCTGGTCATCAGCGCCTCAGGCTCCAGGGGTGAGCTCTCAGCCCAGGAGGTGAGTGGCAGGCTGGCAGAGTAGTCTGAGGGTCCTGGCTGAGGAAGCCCAGACCCCTCGCCCATTCCCCAGGCTGTTTGCTTCCACGTCCTCCCCTGCCTGGGTACTAGCCTCTGCCACTGTGGCAGGTCACATCCAAACCAATCATATTTCATCCCGAGTGGCTTGAGTCACATAGAATTGGAATGAGGGGTGAGCCTGTGAAAGTGAGATTCAGAAGTCAGTGTGGTACCTGCATTTGACCTGAAAAATGTAGACCATGAGGCTAAATTACCTGTCAAATGAGTCCACTGGAGCAGGACCAATGATTTTATGTCACACCTATCCTTACACAATTCACAAGCATGTTTAGATTTACAAACACTAATCTCAAAGCCCTATTCACTCAGTCAGCAAACATTTAGTGAACACTTCCTGGGTCTCACTCACCATCATATCTGAAGACTCAGCAGGGAAGCAAATACGCCCTGTGCTCACTCACATTCTAGACAAATCAGAAAACCAAGAAAGCAAGCAAAATAACTGCAGATGGCAATAAGCATCAGGGAGGAAATAGGCAAAGTTGAGAGCAGTGGGCCGACTGAGCTGGTCTTGCTTCACCTCTGAAATGAAATAATAGAAAACCCACCCAAATCCTGTCAGAGGAAAAACAAGCCTTGAACCACCTCTGGACCACAAGCTCTATTAAGAACCCTCTTCCCTGCACACCTACTCCCAGCTGCGGCTGCTCCCAGAGGCGAGGCCTGCAGGGCTGGCGGGAGGCCCTGGGCGTGAGGGACAGGAGGGACGTGCCACCTCGCCACAGGAAGGGGACATCAGTGCTCCGTCAGGGTAGCACGAGAATTCATAGAAAAGGTGAGGGAGGGCTTCCCTGGTGGCACAGGGGTTGAGAATCTGCCTGCCAATGTAGGAGACATGGGTTCGAGCCCTGGTCTGGGAAGATCCCACATGCCGCGGAGCAACTGGGCCCGTGAGCCACAACTACTGAGCCTGCGCGTCTGGAGCCTGTGCTCCGCAACGAGAGGCCGCGACAGTGAGAGGCCCGCGCACCGCGATGAAGAGCGGCCCCCGCTCGCCACAACTAGAGGAAGCCCTCGCGCAGAAACGAAGACCCAACACAGACAAAAATTAATTAATTAAAAATAATTTTTTTAAAAAGCTAAAAAAAGAAAAGGTGAGGGAGCTGAGGCCAGTTTTGAAAGATGGATCCAAATTTTGCGGCCTGGCCAGAGGGAGGCCTCCTGGCTCAGAGTGCAGGAGGAGGTGGGTGCAATGTGGGGGCGGGGGTGGAGTAGAAGAGCACCGCCAGGGTGGGGACGCGTGCCCAGCCCTCTGCGGCTCTCACGGGGCTCTCCCATGCCGTCAATCTGGCCAGAGGCCCGCGGGGCAGGGTCCAGGCAGGGCTATGAGCGTGGAAGTCCCTGGAGAGGGGACCCTGCGAGGACAGGCTGCTTCTCAGGCCTGGCCACTCGTTCCTCTGAGGAGAGGTCCAGGAGAAATGCTGCTCTTCCTGAATATCTGGTCGCGAACACAGACATCCAGGGGCGGGGAGCTGCTGGGGAAGAGGAAACGGACTCTCCGTAAGGAGCCGCCCCCGGGCTGGCTCGGCCTGAGCACACAAGAAATGGTTCCTAAATTGAGGGACGAGAGTCATCTGGGGCAGAGGCGCCTGTTAGCCACACTCCCTGTCCTTTCTCTCCGAGAACGTCTAGGGCTGCAACCAGGATCGTGCGATTTTAACAAGCACCCAGGCGATTCTGGTGCAGGCAGCCGGTGGGCCCAGAGCCCTGGAAGTTGGGCCTACATGGCACGGCAGCCAGGAAGAGGCTGGGATCCGGTGGCTTGCTGTGGGCCTGGCAGCTCCTGAGAGCGCAGGACTTTTCCTTTGATCCATATCAGTTCCACACCCCACTCTGCCACCAGGTCTCAGAAGGGGCTCATCTTCTCCCTGGGATCCCCACCAGCTCCATCTGTGCTCCAACAGACAAACAAAGGCTATGCTAGTCTCAAGAGCCCCCCTCCCCCATACTCTCAGTAATGTTTTTTTTTTTTCCACCAGGAAAAAAGCCCAAACAAAGCACACATGAGGATTTGTGGTTCCCTCCGGTCTGAGAAGCCAAGGCTGAAATGCATTTTGCCTACACGTAAGTCCTCGGCCTCTCAGCGCTCACAGCTGATGGAGATGTTGTCAGGACAAAGCTGAACATTCCAGAAGAAAGGCTTGAAACCACCAGGCAACAGAGAGGGCGCACAGCTGCTGAGAACCTGGAGGCATCAGGGCTTAACGCCTCTGCCCACCCCCATGTTAGGCCACAGAGACGGCAGGCAGGGGTGAGCAGCACAGGTGGTAAGAAAAGTCAGAAGAGGATGGAGCGGTCCCAAAGGGGACCTCGGGCAGGTCAAGGATGTTGCCTTCCACCAGCTACCCTCTCCAGGGTCAGAGGCACACAGCTCTTGTCTGGGGGCATATGCGCCTCCTTTCACAAGCTTTCAGGCCTCGATTAAGATTCATCCCCTCCTATGGCCTGTCTCCTAGGTCGTGACCTGAAGCCCACTGGGGTACAGTGTCCCTTCTCTGGGGCTGCCCCAAGGCCCTCACTGAGGGGCTGGGCAGACGAGGCCTGTGTTAGGACTTGCCAAACTGCACCAGTATCTCAGCATCCTTTGTGGGAGACAGAGATTTTGCCCTGATAATTCCCTCCCCTTTCCAGCCCTAGTCCTAGCCCTGGCCTGTAGCCTTCCATCCCCTAAGAGCTGCTGTGGGGAGACAAGGAGGGACCGCACTTCTGAAGGGAGACAGGCCTACGTGCTCAGCCGCAGAGCCCTAAATCCTTCCCTGCTCTCTGGCTGGTGAGAGCCACATAATGGGCCACATGAATAAATGTAGCTGGATAATACTACCCAAAATGAGGCCAATTCTCCCTTGCAATCACAAGGCAAAGTTACTTTGGCTTGCCTTCTTATTAGGCCTTATACCTCATTTGGTCTGTGTCCTAATTTGGAGGCTTAATGTGAAAACAGGACAGCTTCACCTGCTCTATTATTCTTTTTTATTCTTTTTTTAAATGTTTTTGGCCACGACGTGCGGCTTGTGGCATCTTAGTTCTCCAACAAGGGATCGAACCCAGGGCCTCGGCAGTGAGAGCCCTGAGTCTTAACCACTGGACCCCACGGCTCTATTATTCTTATCCAGTCAGTCCCAGGCCAATCCAGAAAGCTGAGCTTTCAAATACCTGTGGTTTCTAGGGGCCTCAAGGGAGTCTCTGGGCTCCCATTTATAGGTGCAAAGATGCTATGGGACTTGGAGTTCGGAGCTGAGAGAGAATGTGGAGGTAGCAGCTTTCGCAAGGCGAGGGCTGTGTATTCTGGTTGACAGCAGCCCCGTTAATGGGAAAGACCCCACGGCCATTGAATTCCAAACATCACCACCTACCACTTGTGTGACCTCGGTCATCCCTCTGAGCCTCCATTCGTCTCCCGGGCAGTCATGGCCCCATCACGGAGGCAGCGGCTGCAAGACAGAAGGAGATCCGGGGATGGGTCACATTCTCCTCAGCCCCTCAGCCCTGGGACCCTGCGTGATGGTGAGCAGAGGGCTGGGAAGAGCTGAGAGGTTTCTGCCGTCACTGCATTCTGCCTCGGACACTTCACGCTGCCCTACCCAACCCCATTCTCCTCTGGAGGTGGCAGCCCTCACCCCGGCCTCCTGCCCTATGCCACTGGGGGTGCAGGGCATCAGGCCACTGTGACCGAGGGGCGTAGGTCAGGGCCCGGCTCCCAGACGCCGTACAGGCAGGATCAGCTGCCCTCCTCTGTGCCCGCATTCATCACTCCCCAGGACTGTGGGCCTTGGAGGTGTTTGTCCCTGTGTCCTCCCTTTCTGCTCCAGACAGGGCAAGGAGTTTGAATTAGATAAACAGAGATAAACAAATGCTAAACACGAACACAAACTTTATCCAAACCATTTTTATATATTAAACAAACAAAAAAAGGGCCTGGGAGTGTCTGAGGGTCTTGTGTGGCCTTTCTCTGGGTTGAACTTGGTTCCCTTAGACAACGTGCCAAGGCTTTGTCTGGCCCCGAGGCCCTGCTGCGGCTGCGGCCTGTTGTTGTCGGCTGGAGAGGGGGCACCGATGGGCGCCAGCTGCCTCTTCCTTCCTCCCCAGGTCTCTGGGAGACAGAGACCGCTGCTGCTCAGCGGGCAGCCGCAGGAGCACATTTGCATTATTTTGTGGCAACAAGCAAATTTCCTGGAGGGGGTTTTTGGAAGAGCTGGGAGCCGCCCAGAGGGAAAGCTGAAGGAAACAGGAGAGCAGGAGACCAGGAGGAAACAGGCCTGGGCAGAGGCAGAATCTGAGGCTGCAGGCAGCCGGCGCAAACAAGGCCTTGGCCTGAGGTTGGGCTGAGGGGTATCTGGGGCCCTGACTCCCTCCTCTGTCCTTGCGAGCCGCAGAGGGGAAGCCCGGCCTGAGCACGTCCAGGCAGGGGTGCTACTGCCCGCGCTGACATGCAGGAAAGCTTGCCCAGCCCAGCAAGCTTGTCAGTGGCAGGATAATGATCTGAGGAGGAGCCAGGCAGGCTGCAGAGTCAGATGGAAAATTCCCACAGCGCTCCTGCACCTGAGCTGCACCCAGGGGAGAGGCACCAGGCACCAGCTCCACGCAGGCCCCGACTGCATGACCGTTGGCAGGGCAGACGCTGGGGGCAACGGCAGCTGACCAGCTTCAGGGGAGGGGGATGGAGACTCGGTCTCTGACCTTTCTCTTTATTCTTGCATCTTGGGAACTGGCCTGACTATGGGCTTGGTTGGTGTGTTTATTGGGTAGGGATGGGGACACCATTAGGAAACGACAGAAGACAGACCTGCTTTCTGCATATAAAGGAGGTCCCACAACCCTCCAAAATTGGCTGAGAATCGGAGAAAATGGGCCGCGTTTGTTTAAACAGATCAAGCAGCATTCCACAAGCATATCCAGATTTTAAATTTAAGTCACTATTAAAGCTCAGGTGCAGACACTCTCAGGTTGGATTGATACCGATGAATATAAGCCTTTGCTGGGCCTGGGGCCTCGAGGAAGAATGTCTGTGGGCACCTGCTGTGTGCTGGCGCCTTCACATAGAGACTCTTGTTCAGTCCTTGCTGGGAAGAGCCCCGCCAGCAGGACATACTTAATGCGGTACGAAGTCAGACTGGAACGCTCCTAACCAGTGTTTTCCCCCAGCTTCTCCCAGAAAGCCAGGCTAGAGCAGGCTGTTTCGAGGCCCTGGAGATGCAGGTGTTTCCCACTTAGTCTCCAGAGCTGGCGCCTCACATTCCCTGTGTCCCAGGAAGATGAGAAGGACCCAGGTGGCAGGAAGGGTGTCCTCTGGACACGTGGCTGGGAGCCCAGCAGCCTGGGTGCCAGGTCCAGGAAGGCCTCCCCATCCCTGGGGGACCCAGTCAGAGGGAGGAAGGAAGGAAGCCATGCAAGATAGGATTTCCCCACCCCAGGCCTGCAGTCTTCCTGGCTCCAAACTCCTGATAAGCAAGCTGGTTTGTTAGTTGACCTGTGTAGTTTTCCACAGGTGACAAAAGCCACTGGCAAGTTGCAAAATTCTCCGGCACAGGTGGGCTTCAAGAGGCCACAGTTTTCCAACAAGGATATAAAGAGAAGGTGGAAGAGCCCTGGACGTTCTGTCGGAGCGACTTTCTTCAGGGTCCCCGACTGGGCCCAGAGCTACAGAGAGGAACTGGACAGCGAAGGTTTCCATCTCTCCACCCCTTTCTGCTGCCCCAGGGCCCCTCCACGTCTGCCCCTCCCTCCCAGCTAGCCTTGACTCACGCTCCCTGGGCGCGGCACCTGCCGGCTGGCTCCCCTCCACTGACCCCGCCCCGGTCCCCAGGACACCCCGGCTGAGGAGCCTGGGGGAGGGCACGCTCGGGGGCAGGCCAGGGGCCTCACAGCTCCGTGCCGCAGGGCTGGTGCAGCCCAGCTGAACCAGAGCACTAGGGCTCTTGAGGGCTCTGCAGGCCCCAGGAGGAGAGGGGAGTGGGAACCCACCCGAGTCCAGGCTCCCCTCAGAGCTCCAGGAGGCTGTTTTGGTTCGTGGCAGGGTCAGAAGCGGCTTGCTGTCCGATGCCATCTTCTCCAGCAAGAGAAGGCTTGAGGCAGGGCAGCCCTTGTCCTGAAGGCCAGGGACCCCCAGGAGGAAAGTTCGCAGCCTGTGTGCGTGTGTCTTGGGCAAATGAGCAGCGGAGGGCCCGGGAAGGAACCTCTTCACCCGGAAAGAAGCAGGAATTTGGTTCACAGGCTG
>NW_006791816.1:619993-620195 GCF_000442215.2 Lipotes vexillifer | reverse complement strand
CAAATTTGGTTTTGCAGGTTACCCAAGGCCACACCTGCTCAGCTCTGGCTGAGGAGGGAGGTTTTTTTTACCTGCAGGCTGGCTTCTGCCTTGCTGACCCCATTACTTGGGTGAAAATGTTCTCAGGAAGTCACATTTTGGAAGGTCAGGGTGCTTCCAAAACTTGAAAGCATTTAAGAGCCATTCTGAAAGAGCTCACCAG
>NW_006791816.1:618895-619977 GCF_000442215.2 Lipotes vexillifer | reverse complement strand
TCCTGCTGAGAGACAGTAATACTGTTCTTTTCGGCACTTTAAATGTTTTATGTCATTTAATTCTCATTGCATCTCTTTGAGATGGATCCTATGATTATATCATTTTACAGAAGAGAAAACAGAGGCTGTAAAGTACTCAGCTGTGGATTGAGAATTGAGAGAGGCTCTTTGTTGGAGAGTTGAAGTCCCTGGCACTTGAATCAGGGATGGAAGCCTGGGAATGCAGGTGGCCCTTTCCCCACCTCTCTAGTCAATGTCTCTGTCACCTGGGTCTCCTTGAGGCCCAGTTTGAAATGGAGCAAATGCAGTTGGGACTCTCTGGTGCTGGTGTGCAGCCTTTGGGAGCTGTTGGCTGTGATCTCCCCACTCCTAGTTTTGCTGTGTTGTCCAGTGTCCAAGTGCCTGGACAGAGGTTCATGTGACTATTTCTCTCTCTCCCTGGAAAGCCCCTCCCTCCAAGGCCATCAGCCCCGCCCCCTCCCCCTACTTTGTGTCTTGGGACTGGGGTTTTTCAGAAATGTGAAATTAGCAGTGAGCACCTGGAGCCCTTCCTGTTTTAGAAGAAGCTGCATTATACCCTGTTTTACAGTGACATTTTGTTTTTTAAGAACACGGAGAAGAAAAGAAAAGAAAAGAAAAAACCAGAAAGGAATCTCCACGTAGTTTGTGGAAGGAAAGGAGCATACTACGTATATTACAATTTGGAGCTGTTAGAGGCATCCTCTCACTAGCCCTGGGCAGGTGGCTGCCAGTCCCGGGGGGTGCCCCTAACAGAGCTTGTCTGGAAGGAGGCCTGGAGGTTGTTTTTGCACAAGAGGCCTTCATGCCCAATCTGCTTCTGTGAAGGGGCAAACCCTCACCCTGTTGGATGCAGACAGGATGCAAAGCTGCCACAAATCTCTCTCAGCTCACTTGGAGGAGATACTCTGCAAGAGATGCAAAGGCCAAAATTCTTAGTCCCTGGAGAGACTTAGCCCATGTTGCCTTGTTCACCACTGTGTCCCCAGGCCCCAAGGCAGGGTCTGACTTGTAGGCGGCCCCAAATTTTTGCTGATCAGTCAGAGCTAAGAGGACTTTCCCTA
>NW_006791816.1:601783-618642 GCF_000442215.2 Lipotes vexillifer | reverse complement strand
CCCTACATTGACAGGAGATGGTACAATCACATGGCCCTTGCACAACAGCACTCCTCCCTGAGTCCCTCTTGAAGCACATTTTCTCAGGTGGCTGCTGGACACAGAGGCGCAGAGAAGCTGGAGGCCTCCTCCAGGTCACCCTGCAACAGTGAGTCTCTACAGCTTTTCTATCAGGATCAATGAGCTACTTTTTTGGAGGGGGGTGATTTTGTCTAATGTTGTGTTCATTCAAAACTTAGAGCTTGGGCTTCCCTGGTGGTGCAGTGGTTGGGAATCCACCTGTCAATGCAGGGGACACGGGTTCGAGCCCCGGTCCGGGAAGATCCCATGTGCCGTGGAGCAACTAAGCCCGAGCGCCACAACTACTGAGCCTGCTCTCTAGAGCCCGCAAGCCACAACTACTGAAGCCCGCGCACCTAGATCCTGTGCTCCGCAACAAGAGAAGCCACCGCAATGAGAAGCCCGTGCACCACAACGAAGAGTAGCCCCTGCTCACTGCAACTAAAGCCAACATGCAGCAACGAAGACCCAACACAGCCAAAATTTAATTAATTAATTAATTTTTTTTTAAAAAAGAGCTTGAGCCGTATCACTTAAGAAACACCAGCATGGGCTTCCCTGGTGGCGCACTAGTTGAGAGTCCGCCTGCCGATGCAAGGGACACGGGTTCGTGCCCCGGTCCGGGAGGATCCCACGTTCCGCGGAGCGGCTAGGCTCGTGAGCTGTGGCCGCTGGGCCAGCGCGTCCGGAGCCTGTGCCCCGCGACGGGATAGGCCACGGCGGTGAGAGGCCCGCATACCGCAAAAAAAGAAAAAAAACACCAGCATGGCCATCTTCGCAGAATTTTTTTTCCCTTTGGTCTTAGTGGGAACTTATGTAAGCTCCCAGAAACAAGTGTCCACCAGGCCCCTGGAGGCTGCCTAAGGATTATGGCCCCAGTTGTATGACCTAGGCAAACCCGGCTCTGATGGGAGTTATCAACTAACCAGCTAGATCCAGTTGATAACCGAGGTGCTGCTCTCAGCCTTATCCCTGGAAAACCCCAGCTTGGGCGGGCACTCTGAGGCTGTTAGCTGGGGCTCCCCCCAGTTCATCCCTACTCTGCCCAGGGAAACCAGATCTTTCCTGTTCTTCTGCTTCTCCTTTTCACCTTCATTGCAGTGGCCAGTGGAGGTTTAATCACTACAATTCTCGATAAAACCTATATGACTGGGTTATCTCTGAGGTTTGTATGTCGACTCCTGAATAAGTTTAGATGTTGATGTCTGTAATGCACACTATCTTCTTGTGGTAACTGCTCAGAAGAGGCATCAGTAGCTTCACCAAAGTTTCTGCAACACCATTTGCCATCTGGGACAATGGCACGTTCCCTTCTACGTGCACATTCCCCTGTGTTCCCTCCATGTCCCTCTGGATCTGGAGGAGCCCTCACATTGACAGGGTGGGGGGGAGGCGGGGCAGTGGTCTACAGAAAGCCCTGATGGAGCAGCATCAAGCCTTTGCAAGGGGCCCCCAGGATGAGGTTGCTACAAGCTGGGCTGCCGAGAGATGTTAATTATTGTTGGACATTTGCATTTTTTGTCCCCTGGACTGGCTTTAGGAGTCAAAGATGAGGTCAGCAAAGACACAGATGCCGAGAACCCAATGCGTGGGGGTCAGTTCCTGGAAACGTGCTTGACTCCGTAGCACACTGGTAAGCTGCCCACTGACAAAATGAGGAGTAGAGGTGGGATGAGAGCCTCAAATACCCTTGATTATGACCATGCCACCTGCAGTTACCTCTTACAGCAGTGGTCCCCAACCTTTTTGGAACCAGGGATGGGTTTTGTGGAAGACAGTTTGTCCACAGACACGGTGAGGTTGGGGGGGGCGTGTGGAGGGATGGTTCAGGTGGTAATGCCAGCGATGGGGAGCGACAGATGAAGCTTCACCGGCTAGCCTGCCACTCACCTCCTGCTGTGCGGCTGGGTTCCTAACAGGCTGTGGACCAGTATCCGTCCGAGGCCCCTGGGGTTGGGACCCCTGTCTTACAGTGTTTCCTAAGGAGCAGCAAACACCAGACCTGACTGGGGAGCGCCCTCAAAATACACATGCCCAAAGCAGCATCCTGGGAGCCTGTGATGTGATACATCAAGGGGGCCAGGACTCTACACTTGGGAAAAGTTCCCCTGGTGGCTCTGATGTAAATCCCTGGCTAAGAACTGCCAATCTAGCACATTTTAGTTTAAAATGCTTACGCTCATGGGATGTGGGCATAGGAAAGAGGTATTACAGAGATTTCAAACCACACCGATCTCGGTGATTTCCTTCTTGCGTAGAGGGGTCATGGGGCAAATCATGCTTATTGTTCCCCAGGAGGCTCTTTTTGAGTCAGAAGCAAACACCAACACCTGATGGTGTGCTTTCATTTAAGGCCAAGAGAGGCGGTTTCCTAGGGCTAGAGGGGGGCCCCTAAAATCTGACGTCAGTCAGATGGATAACAGGTGAGTAGGGTGAGATTGTGCAGCCAGGGAACTTTGGAGGCAGCTTTCCCCCTGTGGAGGCACCCTCGCTGTGGGTAGTGCCCACGGCTCTGCCCCGGTAAATGGGAACGCACTTCACGCATGCGCAGAGTTTTGGCCACCTGGGTTAGCACTTCTCTGTGGTCTGGAACTGAGGAAAGCGAGGGTCACGCGTAGGTTTTGTGCAAGGAGGCTTGACCAGCACGTGACCAGCTGAGCAAGGCTCCTCACCAGGTAATGCTAGGATGTGCGAACACTTCAAAAATGGGTAAGAATACCCGTACCTTCACTTTTGGTATTTTATTGGGAAAATTTGGCCCTGTTTCTCTTAAAAGGACTAAAAACTTTAATCAGGTTTTAAAAAAATTCGTGCTTTTCAGTATAGATTTTTAGAATTCAGGGCTTAATTTTTGCCTGATTCTATGATTAATAACTGATCTATTGAAAAATATTTTGAAAATACAGTTAAAAATAAGAAATGAGAAATTATTCATAATCAGTATGAACATTTTGCATTTAAAAAATTAATAGGCATTTTTTTAGAATAGTTTTAGATTTACAAAAAAATCTAGCAGTAATTGTACCGAGTTCCCATTAACACCCACCTGCCCACACACACGTTTTCCCTATTATCAGTATCTTGCATTAGTGTGGTACATTTGTTACAATTAATGAACTAAGATTTAATACATTATTATGAACTAAAGTCCATAGTTTATTCTAGGGTTCACCATTTGTGTTGTACCTTTCTTTCTTTACTTTTCTTTTTCTTTTTTGGTCAGGCCATGCAGGTTTTGACAAATGCATAATGCCCTGTATCCACCGTTACAGTATCAAATAATAGTTTCACTGCCCTAAACCTGTGCTCCACCAGTCATCGCTCCCCACTCTCCCTCAGTCCCCTTCCAAACTCCTGCCAACCACTGGTCTTTTTACTGTCTCTATAGTTTTGCCTTTTTCAGGATGTCTTATAGTTAGAATCATACAGTGTGTAGCCTTTCCAGACTGGCTTCTTTCACTTACAAGATGCACTTAAGTTTCCTCCATGTCTTCTGTGGCTTGATAGCTCATTTCTTTTTAGCACTGAATAATATTCCATTGCCTGGGTGTACCACAGTTTGTTTTCCATTCACTTATTGAAGAATATCTTGGTTGCTTCCAGTTTGGGGCATTTATGGATAAAGTTGCTATAAACATTTGTGTGCAAGTTTTTGTGTGGGCATAGCTGGATCTTACAGTAAGAATGTGTTTACCCTTGTAAGAAACTGCCAGACTGTCTTCCAAAGTTGTTGCATTTTGCATTCTCACCAGTTGCTGCTGCTCTGAAGCATCACCAACATTTGGTATTGTTGATTTCAAAAAAAAAAAAGTTATCCATTCTAATAGATGTGTACTGTGGTATCTTATTGTTTTAATGTGCAATTTATGAGGACATATGATGTTGGACGTTCTTTTCATACACTTATTTGCCATCTGTATATCTTCCTTGGTGAGCTGTTACGATCTTTTGCCCATTTTTAAATTGGGTGTTTCCTTATTGTTGAATTTTGAGAATTCTTTATAACTAATATGCACACACACAAAGAATTCTTTATATATTGATATTTTGGATACCAGTCCTTGGTATCCTTTGGATACCAAACACATATGTTTGCAAATATTTTCTCCCAGTCTGTAGCTTGCCTTTTTATTCTCTTACATGTCTTCACAGAGCAGAAGTTTTCAATTTTAATAAAATCTACTTTATCAACTTTTTCTTTCATGGATTGTGCTTTTGGTGCTGTATCTAAAAGCTCATTGCCAAACCCAAGATTACCTAGATGTTCTCTTATGTTATAGTCTAGAAGTCTTATAGTTTGGTGTTCTGCATTGTCTATGATCCAATTTGTTACTCTGTGTGACAGGTGAAGATCTGTGTCTAGATTCATGTTTTTGCTTGTGGATATAGTTGTCACAGTGCCATTTGTCAAAAGACGATTCTTTCTCCAGTGAATTGCTCTTTTTCCTTTTATCAAAGATCAGTTCATTATATGTATGTGGGTCTACTTCTGGGATCTCTATTCTGTTTTATTAATCTATTCTTTCAGCAATACCATACTGTCTTTACTGTAGGTTTGTAGCAAGTCTTGAAGTCAGATAGTATCGGTCCTCTAAGTTTGTTCGTCTTCTTTAGTACTGTGTTGGCTATTCTGGATCTTTTGCCTTTCCATATAAACCTTAGAATCAGCTTATCAATATCCACAAAGTAACTTGCTGCGATTTTAATTGGGATTGTGTGGAAGTTATAGATTAAGTTGGTAAGAATTATCATCTTGACAATATTGACTCTTCCTACCCATGAATATGGACTCTATCCATTCATTTAGATCTTTGATTACTTTTTAAAAAATTAATTAATTAATTATTGTCTGTGTCTTTGTTTCTGCACGAGGGCTTTCTCTAGTTGCAGCGAACGGGGGCCACTCTTCATCGCGGTGCGCGGGCCTCTCACTGTCGCGGCCTCTCTTGTTGCGGAGCACAAGCTCCAGAGGCGCAGGCTCAGTAGTTGTGGCTCACGGGCCTAGTTGCTCCGCGGCATGTGGGATCTTCCCAGACCAGGGCTCAAACCCGTGTCCCCTGCATTGGCTGGCAGATTCTCAACCACTGTGCCACCAGGGAAGCCCCTAGATCTTTGATTTCTTACAGCAGTTTTTAGAGTTTTCCTCATTGAGATCTAGTACACATTTTGTTAGATTTATATCTAAGTATTTCTTTTTTTCCTTTTTTCAGTACTAAATTAAGTGGTATTGCTGTGTTTTATTTCCAAATTCCAATTGTTCATTGCTGGTATGTAGCAAAGCAATTGACTTTGTGTATCAACCTGTATCCTGCAACCTTCCTATAAACACTTACTAGTCCAGGAGCTTTTTTCTCCATGTATTGTTTACATTGTTGAGGTCATAGACTTTGTAAACAATCTTATATCCTGTTTTTTTTTCAATTATGTCATAAGCCTTTTCAGTTTCATTTAAAATTCTTTTAAAACATTTTTTTTAGGGAATTCCTTGGTGGTCCAGTGGTTAGGACTCGGCACTTTCAATGCCTAGGGCCTGGGTTCAATCCCTGGTCAGGTCAGATCCCACAAGCCGTGCAGTGCAGCCAAAAAACAATTTTTTTTTTTTTAATGGCAGCAAAACATTTTATTGAGCTCTTAGTTAACACGTTAACACATTCATCTTTACCGTCTTCATGCATATTCCTTATTGAAAATACAGAAGTGTGTAAAGAAAAAAATTAAATGTGCTCAAAACTCCACCATAAATAACCAAAATAATTTCCACAAGAAATCATCACTGTTCACATTCTGTTGTTTTCCTTCTACTGCTTCCTTTCTGCCAGTGGTTCTTTATTGGGAAACAGACTTCTTTGAGTATCTGATGAAAGCTACAGGTCTCTCCCAGAAAATTAAGACATGCACTAATCTTTGAAGTTTCAGAGTTTTTAGGGGCCTCTATGGCCCATCCCAGAAATGCCCCACAAAAGGCTGTGACACTTATCCACCAGCTTTGGTTGACGTTATTTACACCACACTTTCAGGTGCGTTAGGCTTGCACAGACTGAGCAGGCTTTCCTGGCTTTAGAGAAGGCCTGGGACTTCAGAGAAGCAGAGAAATGTATGAATTAGTTGGATATCCCAGAATGTAAAATAAATGGAGGTTAACAGTCATCCTGGGTTTGCTCCTTGTTTCAGTGGAAGTGCCATTATGATGTTAGCTGTTAAGACTTGTTTCTTATATTTTGGAAATGTAATAGATGGTTGGAACATATTTAACCTTAGCATTTCTGACTCTTTAAGGGAGACCTCGAAGATCCTTAATGTAATAATTTGGTTGTGGCACAAACCTGAAGGTTGGATTTGGGGCTAGTGAGGGAGCTGAGTACCTGGTTTGCTGTTCACATATGATCTAAATGGTACAAAGCTGTTTCTTCATGTGGGTGCCAAGAGAAAGAGAGCCATGTGTCTACCCACAGGGCTTCGCATTCATGAACGTCTCGACATATCCCTCTGAATGTCAGTATTCAACTGTGTATTTCTTACTAGGAGTTTATCAAAATTCCCTTTGGGTAAAGATATTTAAAATTTTAAGATATTTTTCTTAGCATTTGTATAAGATTTCCATGTTAACTCTGTTAGTGATCCCAGACTGTGTTAAAAACAGAATTAGAGCATTTTAACGTTCGCATACTTAAATGAATCTTTTCTATTTCTTCCAGTTCTTTTAAGCATAAAATAACCAATTTAACATACTTCCTCAAAACCCTTAATTCAGCTAGATTTTGCTTTATAATGTAAAAACTTATTTTCCTAACAAATGAGAAAATTTTCATTTTCTATCACTAGAAGATATTTTCTTATAGAAAAATCCAGTTATTTGCTAGTCTCTCACCACTTCATGCAGAGCCCCCTTTCAAAATGAGAGCAGCACCTTTATAGAGCCTAGTGGATTTGGATGGGTAAGCCCAGGGCAGCAGCCCCTGAATTGGAAGAACGCTGCTTCCCTTTTAGGACACTTTACAACTCATGACTCAGCTCTGAAGAGGATGTGGTCGGTGAAGTTTCCTGCTTCTAGTGGTCCCAAGTTCACATGGCCTCCCCTTTTACGGGCCTGGTGGCTGCAGAAACAAGGGCAGCGGACTCCAGGGACTGGTATTAGACCAGCAGCCATGCTCACCTGCATGAGGTAACACCAACAGCACCAGTCTCACCCAGTGCAAATGAAATGTATTGGCCTTAGACATTCCAAAATTTTTGGATCCTCTATAACTAAGTGGCTGAGGTCACCAGGGAACTACTCTGGGAAGTTTAAAACCTTAATTCTACACATTTAAAAAAAAAAAGATTATTCAGAATATAGTTTGCTCTTCTTTTTCCCCTAATGTTGTTTATGGTGCTATCTCTACTTTACTATAGGCCAATTCCTTAAAGTCTGCTTTAAATAGTTAATCTCAAGGCAGCATAGAAAATACACATATTCTATAACTTTTCTAACCCTATTGTTGCCCAAAGGTAACTACAATTTCTGCTCTTAAAAATATTGGTTCTTATTGAGTATAGATTAAATGTGTATCTCAACTACTGAAGATCAATAATGCTAATCATTTTACTATAGTTAAAACCTCCAATGCAACTTGGAGTCCAGGTTCAGGAATGAATGAAGAATTGTAAAATAAAGGCCTTGCCTCACATGCCCACTTACTATAGTCAGAGCAAGTTTTGAAACCAGAGTTTTAGTTTGCAATTTATTAATTATGCCATATAGCTATAGTTTAAATTTCTGGCTAGTAAGTTCCTTAAGCCAAAGAAACTTGGATCTCTCAACAAAATGAATAAAGCTACAATGTGAAGATGGTGAAAATTTATTTAACTGTCTGCATGTACCAAAGACTTAATAGTTAAAATTGGAGGTAAAAAAGACAGGATGCGATTATTTTCCAAAAGCACTGTTTTTATTTATACAGAGTCCTAACCACTTCAGTGGCAGGAGGAGTGGGAGAGGTTCCTTTTTCAATTCAGGGGCCCCCATAATGTTGGTCTGTTGTTACGAAACACACAGGCAAGTGGCGTCATGGATTTGGTAAACTAACTACAATGTTTAGTCTCTCTCTGCTAGAGCAACAAGGTGAGCATCAATCTCTGCTTCTGTAAGAATCCTGGAAGGCAAAGGGAAAAAAACCCCACAACCATTTACTTTTTGAAAACTTTTTATTATGCAAAATTCAAAAAACACACAAAAGTAGGATAGTAATGAACTCCTGTGTACCTATCACCCAATTTCAACAATTATCAATTTATAGCTAATCTTTTAAAAATCAATACACCCACCACTCATCCCTTCAGATTATTTTGAAGGAATTCCCAGACATCATATCAACTTCATCTATACACACTAATGTTTACCTCTTTGACATCAGATCCAGAATTCGGTCTTTTGAAAGAAAAACCCTTTTGGTTGCAATTATGATAGCAAATATTTAAATTAAATATAAAACTAAACTATACATAAAGTATTCTATTTTAGCTCCTGTGTCAAAATGCTTTTATACCTACTATAACTCAAGTTTATATCAGCCAAGAGACAAGAAGGCACTCCATGTTGAACATGTTATTTTCTAAATGATGTTTGCCCCAAAGAGATAAAAACTGCTTGGCAATCTTTAATGTGACCCATTACTGGTGAACTTTTTTTTTTTTTTTTTTTGCAGTACGCTTGCGGTACGCGGGCCTCTCTCACTGTTGTGGCCTCTCCCGTTGCAGAGCACAGGCTCCGGATGCACAGGCTCCGGATGCACAAGCTCAGCGGCCATGGCTCACGGACCCAGCCACTCCGCGGCACGTGGGATCCTCCCGGACCGGGGCACAAACCCATGTCCCCTGCATCGGCAGGCGGACTCTCAACCACCGCACCACCAGGGAAGCCCTACTGGTCAACTTTTAAAAGTGAAATTTGTCAAAGTGACATTTTTGAGTGCAAACTGGGGCAATGTAAGTAGTTTATACAGTTGTGTATGCTTATGTTATACATTCTAGTTATTATTTAAGTATACTTACTATCACAGAATTTATAAATGATACAAGAGTTTTTCTGAAGACATACGATCTTTGGTTTCTTACTTATTTAACTTACTTATTTAAAGATTTTAAAGGTTATAGGAGGGTCTCAGAATAGAAAACAAGAACTATTTGTAGATCCTTTAGAGAGATTGCTCCTGCTGGAATTTTACTGCTTTAACAACAACAACAAAAAAAGGCAACCTTTTCTATGGGGGACAGAAGGGAATTCATTTCTGTTTTTTAAAAAAATTCTGTAAATTTTTCTTAAATCTTTCATGTTTATGTCACTTGCCTACAGGCAACAAAAAGAACAAATTACAAAAGAAAAATGTACTAACATAACTCTTCAAGGTCTGGTTAAGCTTAGTGTACTACTTTTTTTCCCCCACCCCTAACAATGACAATGTGTCTTTATAACCGTGACCTAAGAGTAAATACACACAGTAGTCAACATGCGTTCCAGCAGGTTCCCTGAATCTGTGGATTTAACTGAAGCATTTTTTACTATTCATGAGAGTATCCAGGTTCATGGTAAAAGTCAATCGCCACACAGGGTTGTTGGGAGGATTAAGTGAACTGTTATATGTTAAGCACCCAGTATAGATTTGACTCATGGAAGCTGTGAAGTTGATTTGTGGGAGTTAGTCACTTAGTAAGAACAGACAAGGATCCAGCATCTGCAATTCAATTAGCTGTATGCAAAATTCAGGGGTTTCAAAGATATCCAAATAGGGTCTGAGGTACATCAGTATTTCATACTGCTCTTCAAAGCTCCACTTAAATAACCACTAAATAATAAAAGCTCCATCTGAAAACTACTAGTTTGGGAGCTGAATTTCTATTGGCCTTAACCTAAAAAAAACACAAAAACATTTATGCTCAGTTTACTTCTCAGATAAAGGAGGTTATTTTACATCACCTCTGGTATTAGATATAAATGAAATGAAATGAGAAGAAAAGCAGTTTATGTCTATCTTAAGGAGACACCCAGTTAAGTTTTAAAACAGATCTCTCCGGTGCTGGAAAAAAAAAAAAAAACTAACTCTAGTTCAAAAAAATTCTTTCCTCAAGTTACAGGACAAATGAACCAACACACCTCCACCTTTCTAGACTAGAATTTATCACTTGGCAAACTTCTTTAAGTACCTGGCCGACAATAAAATAACTCACCTGAATTTAGGATTTTCAACTGTAACTACTCCAACTTCTATTTCTGAAGGTTTGAAATCAATTGATAGAACAGTAGACAGGCATGTAATTGCAGTCTGAAAAAAAGTATCAACATTAAATGAATACAGTATTTTTCAGAGATTCCAAGATTTTTCTCATTCCAAACTTACTCAAGTCATGCGTTAACCACAAGCTATTCATTTTTGCTCCATGTTTGAGGTGATGTAGTTCTACAGCCACACAGATTGCTTAATTCTAACATGTTGCCTGCCAATGACAAGAAACTTGTTTATACCAAGTCGAACTATAAACTAAAGGGCTCCAACAACAAAAATAGGGTGATTTACACAAAACAGTCTGTTTGCCTGGTGATCACTACATGCCAAGCAATATGCTTATTAGCACTGGGAGTGAGATGGGGAGAGGATAAAGATGAATGATAGTCTTCTTTCAAGGAATTTACAGTAATAACAATTTAAGAATGTTTTAAGTGGCTTTGTACCCGATGTGATTAATTACTTATGTAACTATGAATTGCAATTAAAAAAAAATACCTTTAAGAAACATTTGAACAATGCCTCCCAGATGAGAACTAGCTTATTTCCTGTTAGTGTATGATAATACTGCCAACCAAACACAAAGGTATTAGATGGTAATTCTTCCTTTCTTGTTTATCAGAATCATGTTGTTAGTCTTTAGAACTGCTGTATCCCAGACCCTCTTTTCCACAATCCACTAAAATTTTGTTTTTAACTTCTCGGCAGTAAATAAGCAACTTCTTTAGTCTAAGGTTACTAAATATTTGTAAGAATTTTGTCTTGTCCTGTCAATTTAAAACTTCCCAATCATAATGAACAATCCCCTCAAGAACCCTGCATAAAAGAGCTCTACTTCTGTGTCCCAGATATAATTTCTCTGCCAAGTCATCCTGTGAGCATATTCTTTTACTGTGAAGATGCCTGCTTCCTTGAAAATTTGGTGTGTGGCTGCTTTTCCTTTAGGACCATAAGAGCAGCATTACTGACTCAACTTTTTCACTTCTGCTTCCAGTTAGCGTAAGCCTAATTTGAATCACAACCATGCAGGTCTTTGGACCTGGTCTTGACTCCTATTCTTAGTTATAGTTTCCCATTTTATATGTGTTTTGTTGAAAGCAGTTTCAAATATGTTATGAAATGAGATGGGGAATTAGATGAATAAAAGCAGTCCTCACTGTTCCCATGTGACATCAATTTTACTATTAACCTGACAAACTTGGATATCATGACATAACCCAGGAATAGCCTATACAGATTGTCAATTCTGCAATGATCCTCATTATTCTATACAGCATAAAAAAAAGGTCAGTTCCTTTCGGCTAACTTACTTCCACTGTCTGTTCAAATGTCCAATCAAATTTCTTCTTCACTTTTTTTTCAAGGAAGCTGGTTGACTCGGTTTGTTTAACTCCTGCTGCAGTGGCTTTAAACCCACAGTAGTAACCTGCGGGATCACACTTGTACACCTGAGGGCCTTGTTCTTCATCTATACCGATTAAAATCATACCTAAACAGAAAGAAAGACCCTCATTAAATATCTTATGCCTTTATACAACAAGATTTCTTCTCTCTTGGTATTGCCACATAGCTGTTGTTAATCATTACTCTGGCCATCTATTTTAGGATTTTTTTTTTTCTTCCTGAGAACAGTTTTAATGCGTGACAGTAAATGCTCAATAAATGTGGAAATTAAATGATGTTACAGAAAAGGCAACTCATGAAAGCAAAGAAAATCAGGTTAGCCAATTTCACCATTCTTTTAAAAATATTTTTTAAAGGATGTGTTTTTGTTTTAAGAAAACTAATAAAACATAGGTTATCACCACAGATAAATAAGGTAACAAATTTCTATTATCCAAAAGGTTTTATCACGGATTTTTTAAAGGTTTTAATGATCACAAATGTAATTTACAATTTTCTAATCCTTGCTATTACCCAAAGCATGTTCCTTTGAACCCTAATCCCTCAAGACGTTAACTGGTCAAATAAATTTGGAAAATATACTTTTCACATACTTCTTTTAGAAAAAATAATATACAAAAGCATATTCAATGTTCTAAAGTCTTCTGCTGTAGGTTGACCTACTTTAGCTCAGTAGTTCTTCAGTTTATTTGACCAAGAAATACTTTTTCTTGTATAATTATGTTATTATAATGACACACAATTAAAATAAACAACCACCACCAAACTTCTTTCTACTCAGCAGAGCAGGTAACAAAGTATTTAAAGAATGGCTTAACCCCATTTGAACCTTTTTTATATAGTGTCTTCTTATAAGATTTGGTATTATTCAATGACTTTATTCACATTTATAGATGTTTTATAGAGTCTAATGATGAGGAATTTTGAAGCTTATTTTATTGATAAACACTATGACAGTGATCAGCTATCCATTTTATTCTAATGTTATGTTACCCTGTAATTTTCTTTACATTTTATACTTGAGCTGTGATACAAAGTACAAGGGCACCACCAAAGAGAGATCCACTTACTTCTCTGGGGGCGGAAAAAAGAAACACTTCTTTACTTCAGGGTCTTGCAAAATGAGCAGGTTTAACAGATAAGGAAATGAAGGGCAATCAAGGCAAAAGGAACATGCACAAAGGCACATGAAAGGTCAGGGCACACCCAAGGAATGACAAAAGATCCATGTATTAGAGGAGCTTCAGGCGAAAGAGAAATGCAGAGCTTCAGGTCCAAGAGGCAACTTGGGAGTAAACTGTAAGGGGCCTTGCACATCGTATTAACAACAAAACAAAATTTGATTTTAGAATGATAACTCATGTAGGAATATGGAACAGACTAGGAAAGAGTAAGGAGGAAGAAAGGCAGTAAATTAGGTGGCAGAGGCAAAAGACAATGAAAAAGTGACAGAGGAGATGGAAGGGACATATTCTAAGGTAAAGCTTGATGACTAAACAGATGACCAGGGAAGGTGAGATGGGGGTAGAACAGAAGTTGAGGATGAGAGTAGGAAAAGAGCAATGATTTCAAGTTTGAAGTATCTGTGGGACATGAAGGAAGAGACTGGGCTAAAGCTAATGAGGGAGTGACTGGCATACAGGTAGTAAACGAAGCCATCAAAGTGGATGAGATCACCCAGAAGAACAAAGAGGAGAGAAGGACCAAGGAGAGAAACCCGATGAGCAACAACATTTAAGGGACCAGAAGAGGATAAGCTAAGGAAACGGAGGAGAAGAGTATCATTGAAGAAATCAAGGGAGAATTTTTAAGTGACAGGTCAGAAATAGGGGCAGACGCTAAAGAAAAATCATTACACTGACTGCTTTAATTCTCATAAATGAATGACACAATGTCAGAAACAAACATGTTAAACTTTTCAGGCTAATTTATTACATTAAATCTCAGATCAGTAAAGCTTATTCCTCTCCCAATAAAATTTTACTTGTTTTTTAAAGAAGAAATTTATTCTAAATATATGAATCACAGGCATATATGTGTGAGCCTGATTCTTTAGGGTGGTCCAAAGAAACAACTACATTGTTAAGATGCCTAATTTAAGCATTTCCATCGAACTAGTAATCTAGAATTGCAGTAGAATCTCCATTACAAAAGCCTAATAGCATCTAAAGTTTAAAGGTAGTGCCTAAAATACTGCTGTGAAACCTATCCTTCCATCACTGATTTATTATAAAGATTTCCTCACCTTTTATAACTTCCAAACCACATGTTCCAAACCCAAGTGTTACTAAAATAACTTTCTTTAAGCATGTTTGCTAAAAAAAAAGAAATCATAATTCATCAATTATTTGGGAGACTTCTTTGCATACTTACAACAACCAAGAGGCCTCATTTCAGCATTCTGTGTGTAGACCTGAGAAATATCAGCAATTCTTTTACACAGCATGTCCACAGGAATCTCGTAACCATACTTGTATTTCCAATTAGCTGCTTCATAGCGTGCCCTCTGTACCTGGGATCTGCTGTCAGCTTAGAGCATAAAAAACAAAGGTTTACTTCTTTAGAAGGAAAGAATGAACCTCAATTCCGATAATTTCCCCAATATATACATATATCTCCATTATGACTTAAGGAAAACAGAAGTGGTCCACTATGGCTTTTTCTCCCACCAACGTATAATGAATGACTCAGCAATAAGTATGTGACAAAAAAGGAAAAAAGTTTAAAAAAATGAAGTTCTATACACAGCACTGCACTTTTATGCTGAGCCCTTCATCAGCTGTCAAAATAGTTTCTAAAAGTGTCTAATAACTCCCCAAAGACCAGGTTTTAAGGAAAGAAAATAATGTTTCTCTCAATCTTTTTTTGGTGGGCTTGAATTTTCCCTTGATTTCAGAAAATAAAAACCCAATGTTATTTTTATAATTCTCACCTACTTCTAACCAGTGTCACTATCACCAGGTTTGAGACATACTGACTTATGTCCCCTTAAATTACTAACCATATCTGAAATAAATCATCTATGAGAGGGGCCTCAGCTCAGTTTCCCTGACTGTAGCATAGAGATCTAATTCTATTATACTTATGGTTTCAAAAAAGCTCACAATACTCTGAAGATATTGATACTAGCCTTGGAAGACTGCAAATCTACTCATAGCACCTGAAAATCAGACACTAAAGGAAGCCTTTTAAAATTAATACAAAACTCAAAAATAATGTGAAGAAAATAACAAATCTAAGTAGGTATTAAGTCAATCACCTGTCATTCCTGTCATCACGCAGCCGATGTTTTCGGTTATCTTGAATAAGTGAGTCACTGTACTGGAATCCAATAATTTGTCCTAATGAACAAAATAAATCAAGATAATTTTAAAAATCACAGGTCTCTGTGTAGTGACCAAAAATATTATGGAATGATAACAATGAACTATATAATAAATGTCTTCTGCTCATTTTACAGTTAAAACCAATAAAAAATGGGGGCAGGGGCACAACTCTGTTTTCCTTTTTCAGATGATATGTTTCCTGTGGGCAAGAATTATAGCTCACCAAAGTGTGTTTTGAGGTCCCTGAAGACAAAAGACCTAGAAATCCCACTGTGCTTATAATCATACCACAAAGTTCAACTTGTCAATTCTGTCTACTCAGTTAAATCGTCAATTCTTCTTGGATGACAGACAGGAAAGCAGGGTCAAAGTAAAAACAATTATATATTATATACATATAATATTATATATATATATATATATATTATATATTAACATATATAATAATATACCCTTGTACAAACTCATGAAACATTCTTGCATTATATTCTGCAACAATTGGCTATCTTGGCAGTACTACTTACAGGTACTTTCTTCTGTGTGACAATTACTGCACAGTCTTTCCCTCTGACAGCTACTGATGTAAGGCCACCCTGGTTAATAGCCTTAAAAGCATATTCTGGAAAATAGAACAGTTTTTTTAAGAAGTGAAATAAATGATCATAGATTCATACAATGGAATAATAAATAGTTATTAAAAATAAAGAGCTTTATGAACTAACATGGAATGCCATCCAATACATGCAAAGTCAAAATAATAATGATAATAATAAATCGTAATTAAACCAACTCCACTTCTTTCCATTTTGATCATTTTCATCAGGTACAAATACCAAATTTACAATAAACATTTAATTAAGTTTTATTATATCAAATCTTTATCAATTACATTTTATCTTTTAAAAAGTCTGTTTTGTAGCCATTATTTCTACCAAGTCTGGTTTCCCTGGGTCAAATTTAGGTGATCTAAATTTTCTCAAGATTTACTCTTTCTGTTAACTTTTGGTCAATAACTAACTGACTGTATGCAGTTTTAACTGCTATTAGATTACTTTGGCTTTCCCCCCCCACCCCTACCAAATTGAAATTTTCTGGATCATGTTATTTGCAATTTTCATGTTACCTACACTATAGGATTCTTTAGTTTATCTATAACAAACTTCAGCTTGTGCACTTCTCTAGCTGCTGTCAAATCATTCCCATGTTAAAACAGCTGAATTGAAGTGGTTTATAAAAACAAACTACTATGGCACGATGTGGTTTAGCTGATAATGACTGCCTGTGGACAGCAGAGTTACAGATGAGACTATCCCTTTCTATGTTGTATATTTCTGTAATATTTAAACTTAATATAAACATATATTTTGTAATTTGGAAAAGAGCAACAAAAATTAATATATGCTTACTGTAGAAAATATAAAGGATAATGTAAAAGAAAAAAATTACTCACTACTCCAATTGTTATCTACATTTGATGCATCATAGATGCTTTTACTCTGTGCACCAGGTCTGAGGCCTGGTCTTATTTGGTTCAAAAAGCCACTGGTGATGAAGATCATCTGAGGAAGATACTACCTATGACACCAAAGAATTTCCTTTAATAGGAGCTGTGATAAAAATCTTTTGTCGGGGGCTTCCCTGGTGGTGCAGTGGTTGAGAGTCCGCCTGCCGATGCAGGGGACACGGGTTCGTGCCCCGGTCCGGAAGGATCCCACATGCCACAGAGCGGCTGGGCCCGTGAGCTATGGCCGCGGAGCCTGTGTGTCCGGAGCCTGTGCTCCGCAACGGGAGAGGCCACAACAGTGAGAGG
>NW_006791816.1:488204-601605 GCF_000442215.2 Lipotes vexillifer | reverse complement strand
AAAAAAAAAAAAAAAAAAAAAAAAATCTTTTGTCAAATATTTCTAAGTGGCCACATATTGAAGAGAACAAAAGAGTAAAAAGACTAGAAAAATCACCTCAAAGAAAATCCTCAGATCTAACTTACATTTAACTAGCTAATTACAACAGCTTGTTTTTACCATCCCATTACACCACAAACAACTTCTAAAATATAATGTTTCATAATGCTTCTCAGTTCTGTTTCTCATATGGTCAATAAAGCCTCTACCAGATCAACCCTCCACAGATAAACTATAAACTCTAGACAAAACTACCCAAAGACACCAGAAAGAGGCCAAAAGAGGCAGATTCCAAAGAGGGAGGCAACGCTTGAAGACGGCAATGGACTGGGGTGAGCTCCCCATTTTCATGACTTAAGCTTGCATGCAGGTCCCAGTCAGGGGTAAACACCCACAGAAAACTCCGTCTTTTTGGCCTGAAGAGCTAGAGAACAGCTTGGGGGAGTAACCACAGCTGCTGGAAAATGAGGAAGAGAAAGGAGAGAGCCAGAGAGGGAGAGCCCCAACTTCTATGTTGCCCAAATCTCTAGCTGATTCCATAACCACACACGCAAAAGACAGACTCCAAGCAGCCTAGCTAGGATAAAAGAACTGAGATTTAAGCTGCCACCCAAATTAACCGCCTGCTAGAACAAATTAACGCTCTTCGGAGGAATATAATAGAATCCAGTCTTCACAACCTAACATTCACAAATGCCCAGGATATAATCCAGAATTACTCAACATACCAAAAAAGAAACCAAACCAAACCAAACCAAACATAGTTAAACATGATCTACTTAGAAGAGACCAACCCTGAGATGACCCAGATGTTGTATTAGCAGGCAAAGTTATTAAAACTATGTTCAATGACATAATGAAAAATATTCAAGATGAAATAAGAAATCTCAGTAAATTACAAAAGAACCAAATAGAAATTACAGAACTGAAAAATACAATATCTGAAATTTAAAAATTCACCAAGTGAACTTAACTGCAGAATGGAGATACATGAAAATCAATCAAACTATCCCTCTTTTTTTGGCCGTGCTGCACAGCATGCAGGATCTTAGTTCCCAGACCAGGGACTGAACCTGAGCCCCCTGCAGTGGAAGCACAGAGTCCTAACCACTGGACCACCCGGGAATTCCCTACCCAATTTTAAACAAGAGAAAACAGATTTAACAAACAAGTCTGTGGGTCAACATCAAAAGGTATAATGTGTGTAACTGGAGTCCCATACGGAAAGCACGAGACCGCCCCCCGCCACCAAAAAAAATTTTTTAGAAATAATGGCTAAAATGCTCCAAATTTGGCAAAGACATAAAATTTCATACTGAAGAACCAGCAAACTCCAAGCAGGATAAATACAAAGAAAACCACACCTGTGAGCTCATTATAGTCAAATTCCTGAAAACCAAAAGCAGAGAAAATTTTGAAAAACAGAGAAAAACAACAGATTATACACAAGAGAACAATGATTTGAATTCCATGATTGCACCTGAAGACAGTGGAACATCCTTAACGTGTGGAAAGAAAAATCATCAATTCAGAATTCTATATCCAACAAAAACATCCTTCAAGAATGAAAGTAAAATAAAGATACTTTCAGACTTGCAACAAAAACACTAAAAGAAGTTCTTCAGGCTGAAGGACAATGATACCAAAAGAAAACTCCAATCTTTAGAAATGAAGAACATCAAAAAATGGTAAATATCTGGATAAATATAAAAGAGTATTTTACTCTCTTTAATTCTTTAAAAATACCTAAGAAGGGCTTCCCTGGTGGCGCAGTGGTTAAGAATCCACCTGCCAATGCAGGAGACACGTGTTCAAGCCCTGGTCGGGGAAGATCCCACATGCTGCAGAGCAACTAAGCCCGTGCACCACAACTACTGAGCCTGTGCTCTAGAGCCCACAAGCCACAACTACTGAGCCCGCATGCCACAACTACGGAAGCCCATGTGCCTAGAGCCCATGCTCTGCAACAAGAGAAACCACCATAATGAGAAGCCCACACACTGCAATGAAGAGTAGCCCCCACTTGCCCCAACTAGAGAAAAGCCCTAGCGCAACAATGAAGACCCAACACAGCTAAAAATAAATAAATAAATAGATATATTTTATTTATATATATATAAATACTTAACAAAAGTTACATTTGTGGAGTTTATGAAATACGTACATGTATTACTTATAAAAAAGAAAGGGAGTAAATGGACTTTCAATGTTTCAAGGCTTGCACATTTTATGTGAAATGAGAAATATTAACTCTAAGACTGGGAAGAGTTAAGCATGTATATTATAATCCTTAGAACAACACTAAAGGATGCTAAGAAGTAGCCAAAAGGCTAATAGATTAAAATGAAATTCTAAAAACTGTTCAAATAATTGAAAAGGAGGCAAGGGAGGAGGTACTGGGGAACAAATAAACAAACAAAACAAAGACAAACAGAAATAAATTAAAAGAAGTAAATTTAAATCTAACCATGTCAACAACTGCATTAAATGCTAATGGGTGAGGGGACTTCCCTGGTGGCACAGTGGTTAAGAATCTGCCTGCCAATGCAGGGGACACGGGTTCAAGCCCTGGTCCAGGAGGATCCCACATGCTGTGGAGCAACTAAGCCTGTGCGCCACAACTACTGAGCCCACGTGCCACAACTACTGAAGCCCGTGAGCCTAGAGGCCATGCTCCGCAACAAGAAAAGCCACCACAATGAGAAGCCTGCACACCGCAACAACGAATAGCCCCCACTCACCCCAACTAGAGAAAGCCCGTGTGCAGCAACGAAGACCCAACGCAGTCATAAATAAATAAATAAACAAATAAATGCTAATGGATGAAATACTCCAATTAAAAGAAACTGACAGATGTAGAGAACAAATGTATGGACACCAAGCGGGAAAAGCGGAGAGGGGGAGTGGTGGTGGTGGGATGAATTGGGAGATTGGGATTGACATACATACACTATTATGTATAAAACAGATAACTAATAAGAACCTGCTGTATAAAAAATAAATGAATACATAAAATTCAAATAAAAAAACTAAGATTAAAAAAAAAGCAGAAACTGTCAGAATGGATAGAAATGCAAGACTCAAATATATGCTGCCTACTGGAGACACACTTTAATAAATGGATGAAAAAACGTATACCATGTAAAAGTAAGCATCAGAAAGTTGGAGGGACTATATTAATATCAGATAAAGTAGACTTCAAGACAAATAGTATCAGAAATAAAGAGGAACATTTCAAAATGATAGAAGAATCAATTCATAAGAAGACATAACACTCATAAATGTATACACACCTTTTAAGACTACTTCAAAATACATGAAAGGAAGATTGACCAAATTAAAAAAAGAAATGGACAATCCCACCCAGTTAAAGATTTTAACACTGGCACTCAGCAACCGCTAGAAACAAACACCAAAAAAGTAGACATACATGATATGAACTACACCATCAACCACCCTGACCTAGGTGTCATCTGTAGAATACTATTGGCAATAACTGAAAAATATACAGGCACATGGTATTAACAGTACATGGTACATTTACCAAGACAGACCATATGTTAGGCCATAAAACAAGTCTCAATTTTTAAAGTGCTGAAATCCCTATACTTAGGGAAAATTTTAAATTTGAAAATTTAAAACCACACTTCTAAATAATCCATGCATCAAAGAAGTAATCACCAGGGACATTTTTAAATATTTTGAACTGAATGGTAATAAAAATGTATCAAAACTTGTAGGATGCAGCTAAAAGTGTTCAGAAGGAATTTTACTGCTATGGTGGACAGATCCTAAGGTGGCCTCCCCTCCACAATACCTGCCTCCTGGTATTCACATCTCTGTGTAATCCCCTTCCGAGTATGGGCAAGATCTCTTAACTTCCTTCTAACAAACTAAATATGGCAAAGGTGATGGGATGGCACTCTACTGATTACATTATATAGACTCCACCTTGCTAGCAGACTCACTCTTGAGATTCTTCCTGCTGGCATGATAAGTAGCTATGGGGCAAGAACCACCGGTGGCCTCTGGTGAACAGCCAGAAGGTAGTTGGGGCCCTCAGTCCTACACTGCAAACCTAAGTTTCCACTTTAAGAAGCTCGAAAAGGGCAAAGTAAACCCAGATTAGAAGAAAAGAAATAATAAAGATCAGAAATCAATGAAATAGACAAAAAAGAGAACATGAGCAAAGTCAAAAATTGATTCTTTGAACAAAAAACAATAAACCAACAGGACTTCCCTGGCAGTCCAGTGGTTAAGACTCAGCACTCCCAATGCAGAGGGCATGGGTTCAATCCCTGGTCAGGGAACTAAGATCTCACGTACCGCAAGGTGCGGCCAAACCAAAACCCCCCAAAAAACAACAAAATTATAAGCCTTTTGGTATGTTGAAAAACGGTCCCCAAATGATATCCACGTCCTAATCCCTGGAACCTGCAAATACTACCATATATAGCCAAAAAAAAAAAAAAAGAGAGAGAGAGAGAGAGAGAGAGAAATCTTTGCACATGTGATTAAGTTAATCTTGAGATGGGGAGATTATCCTGGTGGGCCCTAAATGCATTCCTATTAAGAGACAGAGGGAAACTTTATACACACAGAGGAGAAGGTGCTATGAAGAGGGAGCAGACAGATTTGAAAATGCTGGTCTTGAAGATCAGAGTGATGCAGCTGCAAGCCAAGAAATGCTGGCAGCCTCTTGAAGTGGACGAGACAAGGAATGCATTCTTCCCTAGAGCCTCTAGAGAGAGCATGGCCCTGCTCGACAGCTGGATGTTGGTCCGGTGATATAGATTTCAGACTTCGGGCCTCCAGAACTGTGAGAGAATAAATTCTGTTGTGTTAAGCCTCCAAGTTTGTGGTGATTTGTTACAGCAGCCACAGGAAACTCATACAAACCTCTAGCCAGACTAACTAAGAATATAAGAGAATACAAATGACCAGTTACCAGGAATAAAAGAAGAGTTATCACTATACATATTATAGAAATAAAGAAACATTAGGGACAATCACTTTTATACAGATATATATCTGGGTCACCATCCTTGATCTCACCTGATTTCAGTTCCACATTTTCAACTCCTTGCTATGTTATTACCTGATTGTTCAGAACACAATTCTGGCCTAAAAAGTATTCCATCTATGGTTATACAGGGCTATTAGTTTGCAATTTTTACCATCTCTCCTCTTACACTATACTTTTTGCTTGGAGACCTTGACCCTTCCCACACCCATGCCTGCTGCTTCAGGTCCTCTCTGGACTGCCCTATCACTCTTACTTCCTTCCACCTAGCCAATGCCTGCCCTTCCCCTCAAGCCTCTTCCATTTCCCATGGACACTTTCTCTGATTGTCCTAGAAGGGACTCTTCAACCCTTTCTCTGAATTCCCATAGTATTTCCTATCTCACCAGTAATTTTAGCATTTTCAAATGTGTACTTCCCCCTCCACCACCAAAATGGATAGTCAAAGAAAGCAGGAACCAAGGAACTTTAAAATTACACTTGCAACCAGCAGACACTAAGTCAAAGGTTGGCCATGGACCCAATCCAGCTTACTCAAACTGGTTTAGAATATACAGTTTTCTAGAAAGATTTTAATTAACCAGAAGTCTGATAAAATAAAAGCAGGGTTTAGTTTTTCTTAGAAAAAAAAATTCTGGTATCTCTTGACCCTCATTCCCACATAGCAACTGTCCTGCAGAGGAAAAATCATCTAGGGCTGGCATGTGTTTTGCAGTTTTTCACAGTTCCCATCACTCCTCCTCCTATCTCACCAGCTGGTTTCACTCATGTGCATTACTTATATGATCTGCTTAAATAATGCAAAAGATAAAAGGCCACAAAAGAAAGAGCTACAGCCCTCACCATATAATAAAATTTTGTCCCACAAAAAAAAATTTTTTTTTACACACAGAAAATGTTTCTCAATGGACAATGTGCCTATGAATTAGCCAGGATTCATTAAAGGAGTCCTAGTCCTCTCTCCCTCTCTATATAGAGTAGTGCTGTCCAGCAGAACTTTCTGTGGTGATGGCAGTGTTCTATATTTGCACTGTCCAATATAATAGCCATTAGCCACATGTGGCTACTGAGCACTTCAAATATGGCTAGTGCAATGAAGGAACTAAATTTTTAATTTAATTTAAAGTTCTTAGTTAAGAACATCATTCCTGGGACTTCCCTGGTGGCACAGTGGTTAATCCACCTGCCAATACAGGGGACACAGGTTCGAGCCCTGGTCCGGGAAGATCACACGTGCCGCGGAGCAACTAAGCCCGTGCGCCACAACTGCTGAGCCTACGTTCTGGAGCCCGTGAGCCAAAACTACTAAGCCTGCGTGCTGCAACTACCGAAGCCCACGTGGCCGAGAGCCTGTGCTCCGCAACAAGAGAAGCCACCGCACTGAGTAGCCCTCGCACTGCAACGAAGACCCTACACAGCCAAAAAATTAATTAAAAAAAAAAAAAAAAGAATATCATTCCTGGACTTCCCTGGTGGCCAATGGTTGAGACTCCATGCTTCCACCACAGGGGGCACAGGTTCCATCCCTGGCAGGGAACTAGGATCCCACATGCTGTGTTGCGCGGCCAATAAATATATATATACATATATATATATACACACACACACACACACACACACACACACACACACACATATACATATGTATATATATATATATAATTCCTGCTTTTCATCTCCTACTTTCCAGTCTCCTTCACTGCTTCCAACTCCTCAGCTGACTCCTTAAATACTGGTATCCCCCAGAATTCTATCATTTCTCCCTATCGCTAGATGATTTTATCCTATATAATCACCACTATGTCATCTTTAGCTCTGAACCCACATTTGCAAATGCCTATTTCTCCCACAGGCATGTCTGAAATTAAACTCCTCTTCTCTATAAACCTCCTTTTTTTATAGTCCTTATCTCAAATTACTAACCACTCAAGTTTTCAAGCTGGGTACCATTTCTGACTCTTCACTTCTGCCTCATCAGAGAAATGTCCACTCGTATCTAGGATTTGCTTTAAAATAGTCCAGCAGAGATGGGAAAAGTATATGGGAAAACAAGATTGATAAAATGCTGACAACCGCTGAAGCTGGATTATGGATACATGTGGGTCACTGTATTATTCTACCTACTTTGGTTTGAAATTTTCCATAATAAAATTTTTAAAAATAAAACTCAAGGGATTCCCTGGTGGCGCAATGGTTGAGAGTCCGCCTGCCGATGCAGGGGACTCGGGTTCGTGCCCCGGTCCGGGAAGATCCCACATGCCGCGGAGCGGCTGGGCCCGTGAGCCATGGCCGCTGAGCCTGCGCGTCCGGAGCCTGTGCTCCACAATGGGAGGGGACACAACCGTGAGAGGCCCGTGTACCGCAAAAAAACTAAAAAATAAAAAAATAAAACTCAAGAATCTCCCCTTCTCCAGCCTTTCTCTCTCAATACCTTAGTTCACTCATTAGGGCTTATATGGATTACTGAACAAGCCTCTCCAAAGTGGTCTTCCTGTCATCTGTCCCTTTCTACTCTAGTTCTACACTCAACTCTTCTATTTTACTTAATAATTTTGTCGTTCTTAAAGATTTCTGCCGGCTATGTCCAAAACCTATGGGACAAAGTCCAAACTCTAGCATGGCATCCAAATCTCTTCAAAATTTTGCTGCAATCTACTCTTCCAGTTATCAATGTCTGCTCCAACCACACTGACTTACCAATACACTGGTCTCCCTGAATTTCCTTATCTAATCTCCATGTAGATCAATTTATATTCTCTGAGGAAACTTTCCTGGCTCTCCCTGTGAGTGTCACTTCCAAAAGTACCCTTTTTTGCACAGATTTTTTAGTACTTACCATGGTGCACTGCACTGTAATTTTCAATAAAATTTTGTGTAAATGAATCCCCATTATAACACTACCACCAGCATAAAATAAATAAGCTACAAAAACACATATTGTACAGCACATGGAATATAGCCAATATTTTATAATAACTATAAATGGGGTATAACCTTTAAAAATTGTGAATTACCATGCTGTACACCTGAAACTTATATGATATTGTTCGCCAAATATACCTCAATTAAAAAAAATTTTTAATTAAAACAATTTTAATTTAAATAATACCACCATAAAATATGTATGTTACAATAATTTCCACAAAAATGAAACTGCCAAGTAAAGAATCTAGAGACAATAACTAAAAGGTATCTTCTAAAGGAACTCTGGGAGAGTAAAAAGTAATGTCACAGTTTATAGCAGAGGTGAGCATGAAGCCCAATTAAGAGAAAATAGTTCATAGGCAGCATTTAAAAGGCATGTTTAGTTTTTAAAAGTGAGAATTCACATGTCAGAAATAATAATTAAACACTTTATCTCCATTACTAAAGATTTGTGTTTTTGGATAAAATTTCAGAAACTTACAAAACTAGCAAGCACTATTATGTTAATCTCAGTAATCTGTTACTGAATGTCCAAGATTATGCAGGAAAATGATAGCCCATTTCTTATTTTTTAAATGGGAAAAACTATAATGAATTTATTATTTTAAATGGGAAAGATTATAATGGATTTAAGTTACATATTAAATTTCTTAATTAGTAACTTAAATACATAGTAAATTACCTATTATATATGTATTAGATTGAACCACACGAAAGAGCTATTTTTATAGGTAAAAACCAGTCAAACACCAGCAGTTTCACAAGGTTCAACCTAACAACAAACAGGTTAGAATGAAAACTGCTTCCTTGATTACAAATGAAATGGTTAATAAAGCTGTTTATATTAGAGACCTCTTTTCCACAGTAATCTCTCACACACTCTGCTTCCTCCTCTACAATCTTCCTCAACACTTTCCCAGCTTTTCCAGGACTCATTCGTATAACACTAGGAAAAAACAGGGGCTAAATAAAAGGTACTGTGACAAAATGTTCAGGACAAGCACACAATGCCCGACAATGGCTCACAGTATGAGCTGCTCAGTGTGATGCTAGCGACAACAGCGATGCACATCCCATTTATGGATGCTCATTTCGAAGCATCTACAGGTGATTCTGAAATTCTGCCCATTATAGGAACGTAACTCAAGATTTATCCCACCCATAATTTTGTCTAAAATGCTGTACTGAGATGGAAACTAAATTTTTGGTGCTCAGCATGATGTAGGGTATACGGAAATAGAAACAGAAATGTTGTACACATGAAACTTAATGTTATAAGCCAATGTTACCCCAATAAAACACAAATCTAAAATTAAAAAAAAAAAGAGAATGAAGCCCTAATGACACCTTAATTTTCAGCCTATGTGACCCTAAGCCTACCAGACTTCTATCTTACAAGACTGGGAAAAAAATAAATAGACGTTTAAAAAACGAAAACCTGTACTGAATTTTGGAAAATATGATTTTTTTCCCATATAAACATGGGCTGGAAAAATAATGTATGGTCCATACATTCTTCAAAGTTTGGTTATCAAAAAAATAAGAGATGTTCTACTGGGGAAAGGCAGATATTCTGCAGGATATGTCTACATTCAATTTGAATGCTGTACGACTAGAAACTTTTTGTTAAGATTTTTTGAAACTGCCATTCTGTCCTTCCCTAACCTTGTAACTTAAGCATGAAGTGTGTCTCATTTCACAGTGCCTCCAAATATTACACTCCTGAAAATGGTGATGTTCAAGCAGATGGGGTCATTAGAAATCTTGGCGTTTGTGTGTGTGTCGGGGGGCGGGGGACGATATGAGGTTGAAAACATAGCAGTGTTTGATCCCATTATTTTTGTGTAGTTTTAATATGTATGTATTTATGAATATATATACATGTATGTATACATATACACATTTAATTTCATATCAGATTCAAGAGGTCATGAGAAGTCTGGGTTGAGAAACACTACTTTAAAACAAGAATTTTTTTTTTAACAGCAAAAGAAGCAAACAGTAAATACTCCTCAATCCATTTATTTGTGAAACTCCTGATTCCATTTTTTTTTTTTTTTGCGGTACGCGGGCCTCTCTTTTTGCGGTACGCGGGCCTCTCACTGTTGTGGCCTCTCCCGTTGCGGAGCACAGGCTCCGGACGCGCAGGCTCAGCGGCCATGGCCCACGGGCCCAGCCACTCCGCAGCAGGTGGGATCCTCCCGGACCGGGGCACGAACCCGCGTCCCCTGCATCGGCAGGCGGACTCTCAACCACTGCGCCACCAGGGAAGCCCTGATTCCATTTTTATCAGCCACTTGTTTCTTCCTGACAGCATCCCTCACAGAAACATTTTACTGAGCACTTACTATGTGACAGACACTCAGTACTTTACATCTATTAGCTCATTTACATCTATTAGCTCATCCTTAGAGACCTATAAGGTAAGTGGAATTATTATCTCTATTTTACATATGTATAAAGTTTTCCTAGTTGGTGTGGAGCAAGGACTCCCCAGGAATCCTGGCTTCAGTACACAGTACCACTTCCAGAATAGAAAACTGTCCTCTCCAGTCTGTCTCTACCAGACCATTTCTTTCCTTTCCTTATCAGCATGCTCCCTTCTTAGAAGCAACCAAGCTGTGCTCACTTTCATCTGGCAGGCAAATTCAAGTGACTGCTCCTACCTCCCTTGCCAGGCATATCCAGCAAAAGACCTGCAAGCAGGAGAGAGGCCTGAAAGTAGTCAGGCTTATGGGCCTTCGTTTCCCCACTGATAAGTGCTCTGTATATAGCGCTACAATTTTTCTACACACACACACACACACACACACACACACACACACACACACACTACCCCTTCAATACATTCATTGAGAGAAAATTTTCAAGGCACAGGTAACAATCAAAAATCTTTCTCTCTACTCCTTGGGAACAAACACTGCCAACAGTTTATTTATGATTATAGTTAGCATTGTAACTTTAAATTTATACCTCTATTTTTTTAAATTTACCAACGTTAGACTACATTTATCTTTTGAACCCCAGCTACGGAAGATGAGGAGCATACTCGCCTTTCCATTAATCTTTCCCTTCCCTTGTCATCTCTCCATTTTTCTTATATTATTTTTCCACTGTTATGGTAAACAATTTGCACTTTATAATTCTTATACGTTTTGTCTTTGGCAGACTCTAAAGTTTATAAACTAATAAACAGTACTTACAACATTATGACAATGTACATATATTTCACTAGAGAATCAAGCATGGATGGACAATGAAAGAAGAAAATAGAGCTACTAATTTAATAGACATAAAATAAGCCAAAGAATCAAACAAAAAATAACATTTACTGAGGACTTAATACTGTGCTAAGCACTCTACATGTATCATTTTATTTAATCCTCAAAACAACCATATAAGGAAGGAATTATTAGGCCAACTTTGCAAACAGAAACTAAGGCTAAAGTTCTATCACTTGCCCAGGTGAGCTAGTATGGAGGAGAGCAGGAATTTGAATCCAGCTATGGCTCCAGGGCCTGAACTCTTCACCACTACACTGCTTGCTCATACTAACTATTCTTTCACTTTCCTTTTCCTAGCAATGTCTAATTAGTGCCCTGCGTAGCAGAGGGAGTGTGTTATACAACAAGACAGAGCTTAACATTATTCTGTCTAGATATTTAACTTGTTTTGAACTACATGTTCTATTCTGAATCTTTTAAAACCATTAAAATGACACTATATTCAGCCTCTCTACTCACCAAATCTGGGAAGCGTTAAAGCCTATGCTTTATGGCTACATTTCACAATATAGTATACAAAAGCAAAGTGTAGGTCTAAGTGACTTTTCCTCTTCGCATATTAAAAACCATGAAACAGAACATTCAAAGCATAGTCTAATACAGAAAAAGTCTTTAAAACTCAGGAATGAAACTTTAAAAATGAAACTTCCTTGAAGATAGTTATCATCTCTATTCTATCTTAGGTCATATTTTTCAATTGGGGATGAGTTAAGGGGTTACTGAATTAACCAATATGATGTTGTTTCTTGCTACGTTATATCCAGTATGGAGCCATATAGTAGACTGCTTTCATTCCAAGTTATCTTTATTTCTAAAATTTACAGGTGAAGAGAACCTCATTTATAAGCCAACTCTCTCCTTATGATTTCCAAGCACAGACGATTTTATCACTGTCCTCGCCAAGACACTGAGGTGCTAAATTCATTCAAAATATGAAACCATCACCGGCCAGTTGTAAATCAGGTTCTCCTGATACTGAATTCTCTAGGGCAAGGGGTTAAGGGTCCGGGGTCATAATCATTACCTAAACCCTGACACCTTTTCGATCCAACAAAATATATTACTATACTGAATAACTACTTTGGGGTTTATTTCCGTTGAAGCTGTTCAGGAAACAGCTGGTTCACCATACATCATCTACAATTCAGAACCAGCTTTTAAACTATAGTAGCATTCAAACAGATGTGGGTTAAGAGAAGTGCTAGTTTCAAGAGCAGCTCTAGAACTGACAGCCACTCATCCTGTCCACCAGTTTTTCAAAGATGTCCTGAACTCTGTAGGTATTTGTAATTTGGCGCTTTTTATTTTTCTTTTCATCCGTTTGTTTACGTATCTGTCACTCGCTTTAAGCTGTGAGTTTCAGTATAGGTGAGGGTATGACATCTTTGCATCACCCAGGACCAGCACAGCGTCTGGCACACAGAAGGATCTGAATGCCTACGCGATTAACCAGACCAGGAAGTCCATGCTGCAAACGAAAACGGAGGGGGGACGTTTTAATTGGAAGGTCAAGGAACCAATTACCCATTAAAGGATTACAGACGTTGGGCCCACTCACATCAAACAGCCCTACCTTCCTTAACGCTTTACAGTGTCCAGGCAGTGCGGCCGCTTGCCCTGGAGAGCCCGAGGCCTTCAGCCTTCGGGCTCCCATCTCTGCCTGCAGATATCGGTGGGAACATCACGGGACTCGACCTGGCCTCGGCCCTCCTCCCCTCCCAGCTGCGGCCATGCTTCAGCCCGGGACTAAACTCCGGCCGCGGCTTCCTGCTCTAGGCCGTACCATGACAGAGCAATTCGAGTGGGCCAAAGGCAAACCCAGTTCACTCACCTACTTGGTAGAGCCGGCCCTCGGGGGAAAAAATAGTAATGTGGCGGTCAAAACCAGCGCTGGAGCCACGGGACATGGTGCACCACTACTCCAAGCACAATCCTGGGGCCCCGTAGCTCCCGCACCAGGCGTACAAGCCCCTCCGGAAGTTGCAGCGACTGCTTCCGGGGCACTGGCGGGCTTCATCCGTTCTTGCGCCCCGAAGTCACGATTCTAGCGTCAGTTCCCGCGCGCCTGAGAACTCGAAGGCCCCGCCCCTGGTGGAGGGTGGGGAGAGCGGACCAAAGGCTTTCGATGTGCGCATGCCCGTGTGTGGGCGGCTTTACAATGGTTGGTGAAGTTCTCGTTGAGGCGGTTTACAGAGCTTTCATCTAGAGAATGAATTGACTATAGCAAGAACAAAAAAGCTTTCCGGGGCCAGGAGTTGCCTGTCTGTGGGATCGCGTATTTAACAAGTCTCTCGTTAGTTTTGGCACCTGTATATCCAGCCTGGCTCTGGCTTGCTGGCGTTCTTCTAACCTCTTTACCCAACCACTTTGCTTCCTGCTACTAGAGGGAGAAATAAATGGATTGCAGCTGCTCCCGCAGCAGCCGTTAATTTCAGATACAGAAGGGAGCGTGTTCTGCTAGCCACTCCAGAGCAGAGTTTTCTGGCCAGGCAAGATCTTCCTTTGGCCAACAGCCCCCGACAGTTTTGTCTTAAAAGTGGAACTGGGGTTGAAATATAGGTATAATACAGGAATCAGTAGGCTTGATTGATAATGAACAAGAACCGAAGGGAAAGGCTCATAGCAGGCCGGCGTTAGATGAACTAATGAGAATAATTCCCAAGCAGGCGAGGTAGCTCCGGAGAACAGCAGGTGGCTTTTGGAACTGTAAAATGTGCCTATTTTGACATACCTCAAGGCACGCTCGCTCCTATTTAGTGAATATAAAATGCAAAACAGATGTTAAGCTAGTGTCGCCCGCCCCCTCTGCCCAGTAGTTTGTGCGCCAGGAAGGCCAGGTATACCAAGATTTCTGGCACTTCAATACCAGCTGTAATGAATACTGAAGTAGGGATTCTTACCTCTTAAATGTATTTTCTCTTAAACTCACTTTCCATTTAAAAGAAAAAATTTGGTAAGAGCCTCCTAAGGAGTTTGTTATGGAAGTTCCGATTTCTCAAGAGTGTTTTTTAAAAAATAAACTTCTATTTCATTACTGAAAAAGAAAATTCAAAACTGAAACTCGATTAAGAAAATACTAAGTGCAGACATCATCTCTGGCACACAGGGTACTTTCCAGCTCTAGCTGATTCCCAAGTGTACTGATAAAAGTTGTCCCTTGCTTCTGGTTTAGGTCCCTATCCTCAGCACCAACTCCTCCTGACCTTTTGAGTACTTTTTTTTTTCTCAGACACTGAGCAAGCCTCCTAAACTGTAATTCCTACAGTTTACCTGAAGAGTCATAGATAAAATGAGTTCACTGTAAGGCTGCTTGGAGGGTGAACTCATTCAACAGCCCCCCCCCCCCATGCTGATATTTCCTCAAAACTAGGTCTCTAGCTGGATCCTTCTCTGGTGCTGAGTCTTCTCTAATGGCATATATGACATTTTTCACATTGAGACACATGGTACCTCAAAACCCAGCATGTTTAAAACAGAACACCCGGGGCTTCCCTGGTGACAGAGTGGTTAAGAATCCGCCTGTCTGTGCATGGGACACAGGTTTGAGACCTGGTCTGGGAAGATCCCACATGCCGCGGAGCAACTAAGCCCGTGCACCACAACTGCTGAAGCCCGCGCGCCTAGACACCGAGCTCTGCCAACAAGAGAAGCCACCGCAATGAGAAGCCCGCGCACAACGAAGAGTAGACCCCGCTCGCCGCAACTAGAGAAAGCCCGCGCGCAGCAACGAAGACCCAACTCAGCCAAAAATCAATCAATAAAATAAAACAGAACACCTCATTCCATCTCTTTTCTCCCAAGCCAGTTCCTGTCCCTCATACCACACTTTCCAAGTCCTCAGAGCCAAAACCCTGCAGCAGCCTTCAGTTCCCCAAAACTTCCTATTCTGTCCCCCTGTAGTCTTTTTTTAACACAAGCTTTTAAAAAATTATTACTATTATTTATTATTATATATATTTTTGGCTGCCTTGGGTCTTCGTTGCTGTGCGCAAGCTTTCTCTAGTCGTGGCGAGCGGGGGCTACTCTTCGTTGTGGTGCGCGGGCTTCTCGTTGCAGTGGCTTCTTGTTGCGGAGCACGGGCTCTAGGCACTCATGCTTAAGTACTTGTGGTGCGAGGGCTCAGTAGTTTGGCTCGCGGGCTCTAGAGCGCAGGCTCAGTAGTTGTGGCACGTGGGCTTATTTGCTCTGCGGCATGTGGGATCTTCCCGGACCAGGGCTCGAACCCGTGTGCCCTGCATTGCCAGGCAGATTCTTAACCACTGCGCCACCAGGAAGCCCCCCATGTAGTCTTGATCCTTCTTATTCTGCTCTCCTCTTTTCTGTTGTATAATTCATAATTTTGTTCACTGTTTATTGTCTCTCCTCCCCCAACCCAGGTTCCATGAGGGCAAGAATCTTTGTTTTGTTCACTGGTATAGTTCAGGCAGCTTGAACAATACCTAGCATGTATTAAGTGCTCAATAAATATTAGTAGAATGAATGAATCCCTTACAACATAGGGATTAGGAGTGCATCCCTTTCTATTTAAACCTGAATTTAAATCCCATTTGTGACAGTTACGAGATATGTGACCTTATGCAACCTCCCTAAGTCTGGATCTCCTTATCTGTTAAATTTGGGTAAGATCCACTTTATGGGTGCTGTTGTGAGGATTAAATGAGAGAAGGCAAGAAAGTGAGGTGTTAAACAAAATACCTAGCACATAATAAGCACTCATTAAACGGCTGTGATAGTTGCCTTCCTGTCCAGTCAGTCACCAAATCCTCTTGATTATTCCTATGGGGTAACTCCATCTGCTTTTCACTCCCACTGCCACTGTCTGGATTAAGACCCCTTTTCCAGTTTGCCTGGTCTGGCACAGTAGCATCTCTTCTTGTTGATCCACATTCTTGGAATCGTTTTCTTGAGCAAGATCTCATTGGGTTGCTTCTCTGCCCAGATTTCTTTGAGCTCCTGAATCAAATTCAGCCTTGAGCTTAGCTGGCCTCGTACCTATCTTTTCAGCCTTGTCTTCCACTTCATCCTCCTATTTCCATTGCAGGGCTACATTCCACAGCACAGCTTTGAGAAGCACTACCTGATATCCTCCTCAGGCTCTCCCCTTCCCCCGCACTCCTGTTCCTCCTGTAAGGACACTCATTCCCATCTCGTCATCTAAGAAGCTCAGGTCCACCAATCTGCCTCTTTTCCCCTATATGCCTAGTGCATACAACTTACATCTTTTATTAGCCTGAACCAAATGAAATGACCATTTCTGTAGGTCAAAAGCGTCAAATATTGGTAATCATATGGTTTACTTTAAAGAGTTGTGTGTAGGGGCTTCACTAAAGACTGACAGGGCAGAGCCTGAATACTTTTTATCTCTGTGTTCTCTACCACCCCTGGCATGGGGCTTGGCTCATAAAAGTTCAGTAAATGACTGTCAAGTTGAACTAAAAACTGTAGAAAGACAGGGAACAATTGAGAAATGCTTTCATAGCTGCCTTTCCTTCCCACGTAGACACAACCCACTGTGAAGCACCCCTGGGTGTTCCCTGCCATGCAATGACGGGATATTAAAAATCACATAACTTCAGGCTGTGAAAATTATTTCACACATTCAAACAAATTCTGATCCTCTGTTGAGGTTGCATTTAAGCTGGGCCCTAAAAGAGGCATAGGATTTTGGATGGCATATACACATTAATACCCTAAAGGATGCTTCCTGGAAGGAGTCGACCTCATTTTCAATACAACACAAACTGAAAGCTAGAATTAGAACATCAGGCTCCTTGAGGGCAGTGGCCACATCTGTTTTGCTCCCCGGTGTACCCTCAGTTCCAAACAGTACCTAGCATGAAGGAGGCGCTCCGATCATTCACTGAATATGCATTCTCACTGTTTGGGCTTTCTACTATGTTGAACTGTTTTTATTTGAAGAGATTTGTGAATAAGTGAAAAATCCAAATCTCAAAAACCTAAAAGGCCAGAGATTTTATATTAGAATTTGAGGTTTTTCCACAAGGCCAATGGATTCCTCCGGGAAATCTTTCAGAAAGACGAACCCCTTGCTGATTCCATTGCTAAGGGAAATCCCCAGGAAGCAGACTTCACCAATATGTGCCTTGGGTACCAAGCAGCAGCTAATCTACTCACCCAGGTGGACTTCCCCCTGGGTTGGGGAGCTTTCACAGAAGTCTGGGGACCAGTGCTCCTGCAGCTTTACCACAAGCCTATGGGGGCAGACTTGCTGTGTCTGTATGGAAAATTTGACCTTCCTCTCTGTTGGGCCACCAAGTTAGACTTTCTGAAATGACTCTCTGGCTTTTTGAAAACTTTTAGAGATGACTTGACATCTCGTGAGTCTTGGAAAATCTCCTGGGGGCCTCCATCTGACAAGGCCCACATTCTCCCCTGGGGGTGGAGGTAGGTGGAAGGTAGGGGTTACCCACAAGGCAAAGGTAAAAACTGGCAGCGTAGATTCCCAGTGACTGCAGACATGCTGAATCACATGGTGTTTAAAGGCAAGATAAGAATTTAGCCCTTAGCTTAAGACGCTCTGCTGGTGGTTTCAGTGAGCCAGGGAATATAAAACTGAAGCTTATCTGTGTTTCCATGTGATATTAGCAGGTGTTGAAACACTGGTAATAGAGTATCTTAGGAGAGTTAGGATTCTCTGATGTCAAGGGGCCCCAGAGGTCAACTGTGGCCACAACAGAGCTAGGGATGTGGCAGTTCTGTGTGGACAGTAGAAGGGAGGTAGCTCCCTGGTCAGACTTTGAGCTATCAGGTGCCCCCTCAGGGGACTGAGGGCAAGAACCTTGTTCCATTCGTATTTCTCCCTATCTGTATCTTTCTCATACCAATAGAAACCCTAAAGCTCTTCCTGTACCCCAGTAGCTATGGTTGGCTACCTAGGAGTTGTCAATCTGTTTGAGTCTTGGGGAAAAAGAAAAGGGTGATTTCTTTGTACTCCAGTTCTATAATTTATGGGCAAAGGACAGGGACAAATGGGGCATCAAACGTGGTGTGGGAAGTGCTACCGTGACATATGAGGCACTTGGTTATGCTTCTACTCAAAAGCTCTTCAAACCATATTCCAATAAGGTAACACTCCCCAGCGCTCTCTCCCATAACACCTAATGTGGTTCTCTCACCCTCCAATACCAATGGTGGGTTCAATATGGTGTCTATCAACATAGCAGTCATACAGCTATCATTTCCCTGCTACTCCATCCTTTCCTTTCCAGTCAATATAATTCTGCATCTGGATTCTGTCAGTCATCTCCAATAATGATAATGCTGTCCTTTGATTTGAAACGGAATAAACTTGTAGCAGCTCAACCCAAAGGACATTTAACTAAATCTCTCCAGGAACCCCTTCTAGAGAGCCAAAACCTTTAGCTTTCAGGTCACTCTTGATTTTTAGCTATAACAACTTCAGTATAAAGTTGTTATAGCTAAAACAACTCTTACAACTTTTGATGTTTCTCTTGTTTTCCCAAACTCCCCCTTAAATGAAAACCCAATGCTTGACTGATGACTGAGCTCTTGTTTCTGAAAGCCAAGGACTTTGAGAAACACTAAGAATTCTCATGGGTCTCCCCAGAATACTGGAAGAAGCATTGGAAGACCCCAGCTGGCTTGGGCTTAACCGTTGGTGGTTTTTAACATACAACTTCCCCTTAAGCATGATAATACAGGAAGCCTTTCACAGCTTGAGAGAACAGCAAATGTTCCAGTGAAAAATAAGATGGGGAAGGGAGGGGCCTGAGTCCTGAACATGGTCAGGCTTTGCTCTGAGTGTCAGAAGCACTGGATTTGAATCTGAGCCTTGCCAGTGATCAACTGGTGGCCACCACCTCGGTTTCTTCTCTCAAACAGGTGACCACACTGTACCCACCTTAAAGGCATGGAGGAAAAAAATATTAAGCACAATGAAAATAAGTCACCTACTAATAGACTTTAACTCAGCTTCTCTCTTTGTGAAAGGAGGGGACACTGGTGAAAAAAGCCTGGATTTTTGGCTATTTTGCTTTGATCTATCCCTAGTACAGAAGGAAGCCAAGTATTGCACCAGCCTGCACTGCACTCTGCTATTGTTCACAAGTGAAACTCATTGTTTTCTTAATTTAGAAAGCAGCCAATTCTTACTCACCCTATCCTGCATACATGCAGCCTCACCCATGACTGTGGATGGGGATGGGAATCGTAAGCATCAATAAATTCACTGAGGGCTTCCCTGGTGGCGCAGTGGTTGAGAGTCCGCCTGCCGATGCAGGGGACACGGGTTCGTGCCCCCGTCTGGGAAGATCCCACATGCTGCGGAGCGGCTGGGCCCGTGAGCCATGGCCGCTGAGCCTGCGCGTCCGGAGCCTGTGCTCCGCAACGGGAGAGGCCACAACAGTGAGGGGCCCGCGTACCGCAAAAAAAAAAAAAAAAAAAAAAAAAAAAAGTTCACTGAGACTTTCACATCCATGGTGTATCCCTACATCTTGGTGTCTTTATGAATGTTATTTGACTTTATTCACTCTGCTCACTAGCCCCAATCTCACCCCACACCCATTTCAGCCCCCTGATCGGGTGGGGAAAGGGTGGTGCAGACGTTGGTCAGGCACCGAGAGGATGAGTCAAGAACAGAGAGGAAATAAGACTCAACAGCCTTCCTTTCAGCCTTGAGACACTTCCTCTTCCTTGAGGTTTCCTAATTGGCTTCCTCTAATTCCTATTTTCTTACCGCAAAATTAAGTCATCTCTGGTGCTCAGAGGAGCCAAGTTCTCTTGAGACAGCTGGGGGAGAGAGCAAATGAATGAGGTGTCTGATCATTATAACCAATATTTTCAGGCACTAATTGAGGAACTAGTTCTTGAGAACCCGGGTATTGGTGAGAAAGCAAGAGAGTGCTCCAGTGTTATGTTCTACTTGCTTTAAAAGTACTTGATAAACCTCAACTGAGATCCGTGAATTTCACCCAGTGTGCAAGTCATCCATCGTGGTGAAACAAAGGCAAGTTTCAAAAATCAACCATAGACAACAGACTAAAACATTTTCAAGATTAAAAACTCTGCAATGATGTCTTTCAGGTGCAGAGCAAATTTCATTCCAGTTTTCATGGTCCATGTACAAAATAGATGCCTAATAAATAAATAGTTAATTCATTTAAGATGCGGGGAGGGGCTTAAATGGTATGATTAAAGAGGGTGGCACTGAGAAGTTATCAGTATTTCTTGAGGGTCAGTTGAAGCATCAGACACCAAAGAGTATGTTCCTGAGCTAGCTGGCACACACGCAAAATACCAAGGAGCAAGAGGGGAATTCACTCAAAGGAGAAGTGGGAATCAGAGGTAAAAATCAGGAAGACATTTTCAAACAACTTCTCCAAAATAATTCAACAAACGTTTATTGGGCCTCTTCTAGGGGTAAGCAGCTGGACTGGCTGCTCTGGAGACACACAGATGAACCAGATGGGGAAGAAAGTTCAGTGGGGAAGAAAGAAAGATGAAACCCAAATGAGAGCAATGCTAACAGGAGGCAGCACATGCTATGTAAGGTCGTGTCCAAAAAAGCGCTGCAGATGGGAAATGACTTTGGCCAAAGGGAATGCAAGCCGCCTGCTGAAAGAAATATATCCGAGCTCAACTTGGGAGGAGAAGCACTCTGACAGGTGTGTTCGCTGTTAGGAACAGTGTGAGTGGCACCATGATGCAACATGGACTCGGGGTGGCAAGAACAGAGAAGCAGAGGAAGAAAAAAAAGAGCCTGTGTTTAGGGCATGGCAGTGGCTTAGCTTGACTAGGACACAAAAATGTTCTGGAGTACAAATGCAGGGAGGAGGCCTTGAATGCCAAGGAAAGGAACTCTGCTCTGGTTGGAAGGCAGTGGGGAGACATTTGACGTTTTTGCGTAAGGGAAATGGCATGATTAGAATTATGCTCTCAGAAGATAAACTTGGTGGCAGTATTTATGATGAACTTTAGATGGGGATATCAATCAAGAGGCCATTGCTAATAGAACCAGTGACCGTTTGTGAAGGCCTGAACTGGGGTGGTAGTTACGGAAACGGAAAGGAAAGAAGATGCCAGAGACTTTTTAATAGCTCTCCGCCCATTATAAAAAGTGATACACTATTCATAGCAATTACTGTTTGTAATAGGCAAAAACTAGAAGCTATCCAAATGCCCATCAACAGTAGAATGGAAAAATTGTGGTATATTCACACTATAGAACATCACATAATAACGAAAATGAATGAGATACAATTACATGTGACAACAGAGATGAACCTTCCACAATATTGAATGAAAGAAGCCAGCCACGAAAGAGCACAGCCTGACTGATTCCATTTACATAAAGCACAAAAACAGGCGAAAGGAATCTATACTGTTGGAAGACTGGACAGTGGTTACCTTTGTGGAGGCAAGAAATGATGGAAGTGAGCGCAAGGGGGCATCTGGGTTCTGGTAACAAGCGTGATGAACAGACTGTGATAAAACTACAATCTGACTTTTGTTCTCCCACTCTTCCTTTCATTTTTCCTGCCTCTAGATGAAAACTCGGGTATGCTCCCTTACTTTTCCATTCCTCTTAGATAATATGCAGTGCTACGGTTACTTTAACAAATGCAGTATCGATTCAGAAATTAGAATATCCAGTTCTATACCAATAGATTCCAAACAGCACTGCATCATTTGTATTCTGTCAGCTTAGGTCAGCTTCACACTAAATCTTCCAGTGGAAAGGGGTGGGGGCATGGTTGACTCGTCCTCCCTAATCACTCCTGGCTCAGCTCCACCCTGACCTCCTTCACACCCTCCACATGCCCCGCCCCAGCCAAGGTGGAGGATGGGCAGTGGAGGATAGGTAAGGGTGGGTGGCTCAATGCTTTCTAGGCCAAGCAGATGTTTATAGCTGGAGTCTCTGGTGAGCCTGACAGATGGTTAGGGCTGATGCTTCTCCGCTTGGCCACTCTTCTAAGGCTCTTCAGTGGTTCTCTGCAGATATTTTGAAGATGGAATCAACACAATTTGCTAATTGATTAGGTATGTAAGTAGGGGGAAATGAGCAGGAAAAAATAACATAAAGTAAGGCAGGAGGTCCCTCTGTTGGGGTGAAGATGAATTGTTTTCACCGTGGTTGAGTAGAAATGCTCAGCTGCAAATGTAGAATTGGACGGAAAGCAGGGGTAGAGATGGCTCCTTCCTCTGAGAAGTTTGGCTGTTAAATTATCCCCAGGGAAGCACAGTTTTGTCAGGCTAGAAGCCAAAAGGCATTGTAGTTAGATGGGGGAATGAGCCCATGGAAAGAGATTAACTGAGAAAACAACTTCTCAAGTTAGCAAGAAAGGATAGTATGGAGGCAGTAGAAAAAGTAACCTAGAAGAGGGAGAAAAGGGTGAGGAAAGAAAGTTGCTAGAAAGGGCAAAAATTGCTGAAGAGTCTCTTAACAGATGGCTTTTAGTTCCTGCTTAAGTCATCTGCTGAGAGTGAGAGTGGCCAGGTTATGATTCAGGACTTAGAATCATGAGTGTTGTACTATTATTATTATTTTTAAATAAACTTGGAGCTCATTTGAGACTACTCAAACTACTACTCAAAAATATGGTCTGCAGCCTTGGCATCACCAGGCACACCAGACCTGAATCAGAATCAGCACTTTAAACAAGATCCCATGTCCATTAGAGTTTGAGAAGTACACTGGCACCGAACAGAAGAGGAAATGGAGGCTGCAGGAGATGAGCTCTTCTCAAGTTAAGATGGCAAAAGTTGGGAGAGCTCCTTCGGGGAATTAACAGGGAATTCACTGAAAGGTGAAACAAAGGACCTTCAAATGGGAGTGAAGTGCTAGTGGCATAATTTCGTGACTTTTCTAGCAATACCATATGGCATAGGAGAGGAGAAAGTGGAATGGTATGGGGCTACCCAAAGTTTGGTTTAGAATTGATAAGATGGGTACCGCAGGAGGTGAAATGAATGAAAGACTCTGAAGGATTACTGAAGTCATCCATGAAATGAGTGGTTTGAGGATGGAGTGGGGTGAGCAACAAGGCAAGTGAAGCCAGATGCAGATGGATAAGAGAGGCCTCTAGGTGAGGAAGGAATAGGCCTAAGAACAGATCTCGGAACTGGTGGTCGGAATGAAGGAGTGGAGCAGGTTAAGGAGGTTGTAGGCAAAATGAAGAGCTCCAAATCTGATATCCTGAAAGTGGAGCACTTTTAAGTAGTTAGAAGATCCAGGTTGGCATCTCACAGGGGGCCGAAAATCATCAGAGTTTAAGTGGATAAGAAACAATGAGACCAGAATATGGATGGTGTTGAAACCTCTGGGGATAGTGGCAGTGGGAGTGGGAAGGAAAAAAATCTACTGACATTTATAAAGCACAAACTGTTCAGTACTGATTTCCTCACAGAAACCTCCCTTGCTGTATCAAAGAACAAAAAGAGCCAGATGATTTACTTAAAAAAATAAAAAGCTCTCTATCTGTGTCAAGCAGCAAAACTTCCTCAGGCTTTCTCTTCAAATACTTGGTCTGACCAGAGTTTATTTCTTTAGGAGTTGGAGATCAGAGGGCCTAACTTGGAAAAGACCCATTTCTTCAAGGATTTGAGAACTCCTGCCAGAACAGGGCTGAGTGCCAAAGGACACGATCCTTAATTTGAACCAGTAGCTATCATCAGGGTGACAGCTTCCTGGAACACAAATTTCCTTCTGAACACAGGAAACCTGGAGGAATAGTTTGTGAGTATACAACCATGCAAGTAGTATTTTACGGTATACAGCAATGCCCTAGCTTAACCTGACTGCCTCGTTTTATGAATTTATATTATGATGTTCAGAGTACATGAGGAAGAAGTGATAGAAGACTACGAGAACAAGGAAAAGTTTCATTTTCTGTCAGGTGGGAAAAAACCTTATTACAAGAGAGCTTATACAGAATGAGTGATCCTTAAAAAAATTATATATACGTGTGTATATATATATGAAAGACATATATGTTTATAAAAACTTAATAGCATTAGACTACTCAGCTTTGGAGCAGAGGATAAAAATATTCAGCTTTGGATTCTAGGACAAGGTCACTGAAAAGGGGAAGAAAATACAAGAATGATTTATTTTTAAAGAATTAGTAATACACTATATCTTAAGCAATGAGTCTAGGTGAGGGACTTACCTTTTGGACAACCTGCCATAACCACTTCCAAAGGAACCTGTTTCATTCAGCTTTGGATTCTAGGACAAGGTCACTAAAAAGAGGAAGAAAATACAAGAATGATTTGTTTTTAAAGAATCAGTAATACAGTACATCTTAAGCAATGAGTCTAGGTGAGGGACTTACCTTTCGGACAACCTGCCATAACCACTTCCAAAGGAACCTGTTTCATGGATGTGGAGGCCCCATACTATCCTCCCAGGCCAGGATGCCACTCTGCCCCAGAGAGCCAAATGAGAAGCAGAATTGTCAGGGAATTCCAGACACTGACATTCTTTGTTCTGATGCAGTCATAGAAAGCACAAGAAATCTTTTAATAATGGACTTTCATAAACAACAAGGACCTACTGTATAGCACAGGGAACTATATTCAATATCTTATAATAACCTATAATGGAAAAGAATCTAAAAAAGAATATATATATATATGAATTACTTTGCTGTACACCTGAATCATTGTAATTCAACTATACTTCAATTAAAAAAATTTTTAATACATAAAAATTAAAAAAAAGCAAAAAAATAGACTTTCAATATTTAGATGTGAACTAAACTTGATACTTAGTAATGTTCTAGCCCAGCTGAGACTGATAGGGCATTCTGAACTGGTCTCCTTAAAATGAATTTATGTCTCTACCATATTAGAAATTGTGATTTCTCAAGTATTTGCTTCTTGGGCTGAATTTTAACTAACATCAAAGAGATTAATGAGGTAATCATTTAAATATGGATGAAATTAATTCTACATCAACTTTCTTGTCAGAAGCTATCAGAAACCCTTCACATAACACTGCTATTTATAATAAATTATCATGGTTATTTTAATAACTTAATCCATTTGATAACAGTGTACTTCTGAGAGTACTCTGGTAGCAAAACAATTTTTAGCTGTTATCGGTGACGAGATAATTGTCTTCCTGTTTATTTCAATTCCTGGTTGAAGGCAAGTTGTATATGTATAGTCTCTGGAAGCATCTGTCAGATCAAGTATTGCCAACAGAGACAAAACTTGGGGAGAAAAGTCCTCAGCGAATCTTTTTTTTTTTAAATTTATTTATTTTACTTTTATTTATTTTTGGCTGCATTGGGTCTTTTGTTGCTGTGCGCAGTCTTTCTCTAGTTGCGGCGAGTGGGGGCTACTCTTTGTTACAGTGCACAGGCTTCTCATTGTGGTGGCTTATCTTGTTGCGGAGCACAGGCTCTAGGCGCGTGGGCTTCAGTGGTTGTGGCACATGGGCTCAGTAGTTGTGGCACACGGGCTCAGTAGTTGTGGCTCGCAGGCTTAATTGCTCTGCAGCATGCGGGATCTTCCCGGACCAGGGCTTGAAACCGTGTCCTCTGCATTGGCAGGCGGATCCTTAACCACTGCGCCACCAGGGAGGCTGCCCTCAGGGAATCTTGAAACACCATAACAGAAACATGATAAGAGAAAATTAAAGATTATTTCTCAAGATTTACTGCATTTACTTACTCATTGATGTTCGCGTCTCCCGTTTTTTGTTTTTTTTTAGACGTACACTGAGAGAATATTCTCACCATCTCCCATATTTTCTTTCATCCTGCTGGTTTGAATGGCTTCCTCTAAGTAGGTCTCTGAATGGAACTTCCTTCATTTATATCACATGGACTCAAGCTCGTCATTGGCTGGGATAAGGCAGGGAACGTTCGGTCTCTCTCCTCCACCCCCACACCCCACCTCCTGCCCAGGTGCCTTTTACTCACATCCTTTCTTTTTTTAATTTCATTTATTTTATTTATTTATTTTTGGCTGCACTGGGTGTTCGTTGCTGCACGCAGGCTCTTCGTTGCAGTGCGCGGGCTTCTTATTGCGGTGGCTTCTCTTGTTGCGGAGCACAGGTAGGCGCGCGGGTGTTCGTTGCTGCACGCAGGCTCTTCGTTGCAGTGCGCGGGCTTCTTATTGCGGTGGCTTCTCTTGTTGCGGAGCACAGGCTCTAGGCGCGCGGGCTTCAGTAGTTGTGGAGCACAGGCTTAGTTGCTCCGTGGCATGTAGGATCTTCCCAGACCAGGGATCAAACTCGTGTCCCCTGCACTGGCAGGTGGATTCTTAACCACTGTGCCACCAGGGAAGTCCCTTAGATCCTTTCTTATCTTTGTTCCCCTCCGGCCTCCTGTAGGGCTGTGGGCTTTAGAGGTGCCTCATTTCCCCCTACCCCTCATCCTCCCATCTAATTCCCACCTAGGGTTGCCAGACGTAGCAAATAAAAATATAGGATGCCCTGTTAATTGTGAATTTTAGATAGGCAGTGAATATTTTTAGTGTAAGTATGTCCCTGCAATACTTGCGACGTGCTTATACAAAAAATTGTCATTTATCTGAAATTCAAATTTAATTGGGAGACCGTATTTTATCTGGCAACCCTACTGTCACCCTGGGGTTATAGGAGGCTCCAGCAGCTGCCTTGTCCCACTTACTAAGAACTCTTAGTTCTGCTTAAGTCCCAGCCCTGAAAGAATGCAAATCTAAATCCCACAATTTCATCAGAGTGGTCTACGTTCCTCCACTCCCAGTCATTCCCACAAGGATTCCCTTAGATGTTTCTCACTCTAGAAATTCCAAGTTGCTGAAGGATGGGCAAAGTACCTGATCTAGATTCCATTTAGCTTTGCCCTCAAGTATCCCGATAATTTTGATTTTTAGCAAAGATAAGACTCACCATGATGGGCCAGAATTCAGGTGCCTACATAACATACCCTTGCTTTCCATGCCTGCTCTAGAATGAAGCTATCAGGGAAAAAGAAATCTAATGTGAACACATATGCATTTTATAGCACCTTAAGACAGTTGTTTTAAAAGCAAGAAACCTGCTAAAGGAACAGGGAAGCAGTAATTATATTTAAGTGCAAACTTGAAGTGAAAAATTCATTTAATGTGAAGAACAAGGCACCTGAGGTGAGGTAATCCCAGCGGAGCCCTGAGAGAATGAGCTCAGACTTCTCCTTTGAGATTTTCTCTTTACTGGGTCTGAGAACAGCAGGAGGAAAAGAGAGTATAAATTCAGGAGCATGCCAGAGGGAAGCACAAAGCATTTTAGACATACTTTTCAGTGGCAGAGTTAGTGCCCTTTCAAAGCTTTCATTGTTCATGGCTGGCCAACTTTAAAGATACTCTCAATCCAGGGCACAGGTTTTTAAAGAATTCCTTCTTCCCACTGTGTCTGGGACCTTGAATTAGACAGGTAGCTTTTGTCTCACTCAGGTGATCAGAATACAAAAGGCAGCCTAAGTGTTGGGTACCAGCTGCCTCCATTCAGAGAATCCCTGAACTCTCCAAGGTCCCGTGTCAGTGCGATTGATTCTGAGCGCCCTAGAAGTGCCCCGCTCCCGGACAAATGACAGATGCACCTCAATTCACCTCAAGCAGAAATTCGGGTTTTGTTTTGGAATGGTATTAAAGAGTTCAAAAATAATGTAGTTTCCCTAACATAATTTTCTACCCTGATGAGCCACCGTGGAAACGTGGGCCCTTGAAGAGGTTGTCCTGCCTTTTCCCTTCCTCTCATCCTCCCCACTTTCTCTTATGTGGCTAACAAAGTTTCTAAATCTACATACCGGATGCTCTACCATTCAGTCTGTCTGAGTTTTTATGAACTACTCTAGTCTAAGTTACAGTGTACAGTAGAAGAAAGGCTATTTGACTTGAGAATCAGAAGAGCTGGGTTATGGTTGAAATGTCTCTACTAACTAGCTGTGGGATCCAAGAGAGCCATTGCATCTTCCTGGGTCTATTCCTGCTCTATAAAATGTGACTGTTGGACTTTATGTTCTTCAAGGTTCACTCCTGCTCTGAAGTTCTACGATTCTTTTTGTATCCTCTCCCATCTCTAGAGCAACTTGTGAGGAATTTGCATTAAGCTTTTAGACAAGCTTATTTAACAAATGCTTTCTTTCCTAATTTTCTTAAAACTAGGATAGTTTCTTAAAAATAAGTTTAGCTCGCTGAAAGCACAGTGTTCTAAGTAGGTAGTTCATGAAATCTAGAAAATAAACAGGTTGGATTTATGAGAGCTTTCCGATTCTCAGCATCTTTCAATGCCCTCAATTTATCAGGCACTTGTCTGGAAAGCCCCTTCCTCTAGGGGGCAGCAGTGTTGAATCCAACAATGGCGTAAGGAGGTAAAACATCCCCTCCTCTGTTTTTCCTGGATTGTCTCTCTGTGCATAATACACACCTTACTTATATCCATGTACATTGTTTGATATAAATGAACTCATTGTTTTTTCATGTAAATAACTTTTTTATGCTAACATACTTTTTTCAGTTATGTTGTTGTAAATGCATCAATTTTAAGTGTTTAGTGTGATGAATTTGACTAATATATACATACACCTATGTCAGCACCACTCAGAACTTTCCATCACCCCCACAAAATTCTCTTGTGCCCTTTTCCTCAGGCAACTAGTATTCTGATTTTTATCACCATAGACTGGTTTTGTCTGCTCTTGAATATCAAACTGTATAGTATGTATGAGTAAGGAAAGAACTGTTATGAAGTGTTACAGACACGAATATTTTCAGCTAAAATCAAGATATAAGCTGCCTAGCAAGGGAGTAAAACAGAGAGGCAACAACTTACTCACTTTGGTAAAGTAAGTCAAACTTGATAAAATGAAAATAATCTATATACTTTAGAAAGCCCTCATACCAAGTGATGGAATTAATAGTGTTCACAAAATGTTGAATTAGTCTGGAAAAGGCATTATAGGATGAAGAAGAAACAATCATAATCTAAAGAGAAGGAATTGCCCCCTTTCCTCCAACCCAAATCATTGGGTGATAAGTAAAAGTTGCCAATACACCTCTGACATCTGGGCCAGCTGATCAGAGAGGACCACAAGCGATTCAGTGTGGGAAGGAGATAACATGTAGAGGATGAGATGATATCAGAAACAGAGAAAGGGTTTACAAACAACCCAGAGCCCAGGGCCAGATGGATTGGTTCTGCTATTGGTGGACCTGGAAGGTAGCAAAATGGATACCAGAAGACCCTGTTGCCCAAGTAAGTGGAATAGCTGGCTCAATAGGAGAAAGGTAGGTATCACTCTGCACCAAGTTCCCCAACTTTGGATAAGCCTCAAATCCTAACAAATGTTAGGGGGAAAAATGCAAGGGGTTATGAAAAGATATTATATCTTATTTAATTTAAAAAATCAATTTATTGATATGCAAACCAACTGGACCAAACTGGATCAGACAGGACAGAAGCAATGCTCTAAACAAGCATCAACCACCAACTTAAGAGCTCTGATGCCAACCAGGAGGACACCCAAACACAAGTTTAGCGTGGGGGTAAGAGTCTTTATGTCTTCCGGTGAAGGCAAAGCCATTTGGTTGGCACTTCGTAGGCATATCTTTCCACCAGGTCGTCATCATAAGGTATGTGCCACGAGTCTCCCGTTGTTTGCACCACGGTGTCATAGATGAGAATATGCTGTTGAATTTAAAAGGGAACCACACGTTGAGAACAACACTAAAGGAATACCTAGCCATTTCCCTTTCTCTTCTGACAGCTTCTCACTTTGCTTCAGAGATGTATTCTCTATCTTACTTAACAATGGATTTTGAAAGAGCAGCTAACTCTGTGAAGATGAATGCCGGGGGTGGGGGGCCGTAGGGGGTGGGATAAATTAGGAGTTGGGATTGACACATACACACTACTATATGTAAAACAGGTAAACAACAAGGACCTGCAGTATAGCACAGGGAACTACACTCAATATTTTGTAATAACCTATAATGGAAAAGAATCTGAAAAAGAATATATATATATATATATATATATATATATGTATAACTGAATCACTTTGCTGTACGCTTGAAACTAACAGAACTGTTAGTGACTGACTGTATCTCTGTGGTAATTTGATACCATATTTCCTGTAAATGTTGTTTTATATATTTTTTGACCACTGGACCATATTTATCATTGGCTAGTGTATTTTTCTGTAGTAACTCGCCTTTAGATTTTCTCCCTTTGCTTTCACACAGGAGGAATCCTTGTACTTACAGGTATTTAAACTAGAATCAAAAAAGAACTCAACTGAGACTGTGCCACAGCAGTGGATTAAACAGGAAAAAGGAGTTATTTAGCACAAATAGAAGTTATGATGAGCCATAAGGAATAAGGAATTCTGAGCTATTGCAAATAAACAGGAGAATAAAAAACACATATGAGGATTTGTAATTGATGACATAACTGATGTTACAACTGATGACATTCCAGGTGTTTTCAATATGTCAATTAACGTGGGGTTGGCCTATGAAAACTTTGCTCTGGCAGACTCTGTGTTTCTAGGATCTGGGTAATTCCAAATACCAAACTAAAGCTGAGAAAAATAAAACATTGAGGGACTTCCCGGGTGGTTCAGTGGTTAAGACTCTGTGCTCCCAATGCATGGGGCCTGGGTTTGATCCCTGGTCAGGGAACTAGATCCTGCGTGCATGCCACAACTAAGACCCAGTGCAGCCAAATACATCAATCAATCAATCAATCAATCAATATTTAAAAGTAAAATAAAACATTGAGAACTAGTTGCAACATTCTTTGACTATGCCACATTCTTACTATCTACTTGGCTCTGCTGACATTATGTAGAGAATAGGTAACATACCTGAAAAGTTATTTTGGATCCCGGATGCCTACTAACAATTGCCAGTTGATGTCCCTGCTGCCACTTAAAGAACAGGCGTTGGGTCTTGGCATCAGGCAGACAGGCCTTGTGGTCCCGCATCAGATCTTTTGTGATAAACTTGCAGTGGTCCCCCGAGTGCAGTGTGGCATACAGAAGGAATGGATCGTCCTCTGAGCTGAGTCAGGCATAAGAAAGAACACAATCAAGCACACGCCCAAAGAGGCAAAGAATAGCATTCTTCACCATGCTGTTTTCTTACTCTGCTTTCCTCAGAAGTGTTCTGCTTTCTTAACTGACATGATCTCAGTGATACGTAAGAGCCGCCTGCAAGTCCTAGCTGGTAGACAATACTATCTAGAACACAGATGGAAGGCCAAGGGGAAAGGAATGCTAATGCTAGGGATTCTTAGCAGCTCAACTGGGCTCTCCCACTAGAATGGAGAACTCTAACAGTAATTCTCTCTTCATACTCAAAAGCTGGGTCTCTGTGTTCCCAGGGTGTGTTTCCTATCTGCTTCATCCACCACAGAGCACACCTTTCCCCTTCTCCTTTCCTCACTCGAATTCATAGTACTAACAGGGCAGGATGACAATTTCTTGCAAAAGTAAGGGGCTGACCTCAAAGCGGAAACTGGTTATCCCCAAGCAGCTTCTGGGTAGTCATCCTGATCAGCACCCAAAGGCATCTCCAACTTGAGAAGAGCCAGGAGCACAAAGCCTCCAATGGGCCCTCAACATCAGTGCTGACCACTTGAATACATGTGCTGTAAAAACAGCGGTGGCTAACTTGGCTCAGGAGATTTGGACAGCAACATGTGATAAGCCCTATGCCTTGATCCAAATGACCCGAAGTGGACCCTTTAAAGTTTACCTTATACTGACGTATTTCAAGTGAAATGATAAAACAACTGGGATCTGTCTGAAAAATCTCCAGGAAAAAGAGAGAGGAAAAGAAAAGAGAAAACATGTGGAGGTTGTATGGAGCAAGGTTAACAAATGATGGTGACTGCTGGAGCGGGGCGACAGCCACATGGGGATTCACTATACTGCTCTCTCTACCGCGTGGTTGAACAGGATTCTTCGGCACATTAATGGAAAACAGAGTTAATGTTACAAATGTAAATACTCAAATCCAAAGCCATAGAATGTCCCTGAATCAATCTTTACAACTGGGTCGGGAACTTCAGTGTATGCAATAAATACAGGCTCCAAACCAAACATGAGACCAATTTCCAACAGACTTCCTGGTTATAACACTGCATTTATCCAGTTCTTCCACCTAAGAAAAATCATGATGATGGTGACAGCAACAAACATACACGCCTGCCATGTACTTGGTGCTGTATGATTTGCAAGTTATCTTCTCATTTAATCCTCATGAGGGTTGCGTATGAAGAAAAGAAAACACAGAGAAGGGAAACGCCTTCCCAGACAGGAAGTGGCAGGGCCATGATCTAAACCTGGGTGGATTCATTCCCAAGCCTGAGCTCTTAAGGTTTACCCAGTATTGCCTAAGGTGACTGCATGAAGAGCATTATTATTGTCTTATAGTCCTGGAGAGATGGAAGCACCCCCATCCCATGAATAAATAAAAGGACTTAGCTAAAGAAAAATGGGATTTGGTTTGGGATCTGAAGGAGGGGTTAGCTTCCAGCTTTGTGCACTGAGTGCCATTTGACCTTTCTTTTTGGGGGAGGAGGGGAACGCGCTGTGCAGCCTGCAGGATTCTTAGTTCCCCGACCAGGGATTGAACCTGGGCCACGGCAGTGAGTGCTGAGTCCTACCCAATGGACTGCCAGGGAATTCCCCTATTTGATCTTTTTAAGAAGAAATGATTTGGGGAATACTGACAAACCTTGAAGTTATAACATTCAATCTAATGAAACCTAGACTTGGGGCTGAGGTGCGCTCATTATCCATGCAAAGTCGGAAGTAAACCTTTGTCAGCATGAACAGTGTGAAGACCTAAACGCATGCTGAAAGTTAATACGTGCTGTTGTGGATCTGTGCTCCTTCCGATCAGCTGCTTTTTCATACTCTGTGGACACTGTATATTTTGTCACTGACCATGTTTTCCATGTTCCTTTGGCTTCCTGGGAAGCTGTAGCTCATAGCAACATTCCCTTTATATTGAGAATAAAATCCAGAGCCCACAAGGAACTCTGCAATGTGGTCCCTGCCTTTTCTCAGACCTCAGAACTGACTACCTTCCCTCTTGCTGCCCCCAGCCCATCCACACTGGCCTGCCAGCCTTCCTCATTCCTGCCTCAGGCCCTTTTCAACACTTGCTGTTCCCTCTGCCTGGTACCTTCTTCCCACCACCCTTCCCCCTTTCTCAAATGACTCACTCGTTCCCTTCAGATCTGCCCCCTCCCAAAGGCTTTTTCCACTCCCCTCTGACCTATCCCCAACCTAGTCCCCTTCCAGCTCCTTACTCTGCTTCATTGTCTTCACAGCTTTGATCACTGCCCGGAATTACATTACCTGTTTACTTGTTTACCTGTTTACTGTTAAGTCACAAGAGGGCAGGGACTTGGTCTTGTTCACTGCTGTTTCTCCAAGAACACAGAAGGTGCTCATATTTGTAAAATATTTGTTAAGTGATCTATTTAGGAATTTATGGCATGCATTCTGTGTACTAATCTCATTTTGGGCTTTAACTCATTTCTCCTTTAACCTGATTTCCTCATCTATTTAAGTTTATCCTGCTGTAAAAACTATATTTTTGTAAGCTGTCTCAAATTTTTTTTTTTGGAATGAGGCTGAGTATATATACATACGTACACACACTTTTAAAAATGGCAAAAAAATAGGTAACAAGCAGATGACTGGAGCCTAGTGTAACTCACTTAATAACTTCAATACCTACATGTTGTCAGCAAAAAAAAAGCTGGCTTGCTTTTGCACCTTTTCCATATCATCCTTCCTCCACCGGGAATTCTGCTTTAACATATGCTTCCGGCCCAGGACCAGCACTTGAAGATTCTGCTTGGCTAGTTGAGAGACCACATCCAGGAGCTAAAAAACACAAAGCCAGTCCCCAAGAGGGTCAAGGGAAGAATCTCAAGTAAGGGGATTGATTCTTGCAGATGGTAATCTCAATGGTCAAATAGTCTTTTTCGGTAAGAGGTGAGAAAACATTCCTTAAAATAACAGTCCATCTTTGCAAATAAGCATGAGGAAAATGCTCCCTTGTCATAACTTAATGTCTAACACCTGCCCACCGGCCAGGCTACACTGGATACCTGGGGAGGTTTCTAAGCATAGACTGCGTTCCCTAGAGCCCATGGGGATAGAGGTAGGGGGACTAAGAAGGATGGGGTTTGGTTCATACACACTCCCAACCTTGTTTCAACCCAAACAGCTCAGCTTTTGTATACAGTATTTATATATTGGTATTCTGCATAGGCTTTCATTTGAGTAAAGGGTTCTACTTTATTTTTTAAAGTTTGTAAATGGCCAGAATACTGACTTTTCAGTCAACTTTTCCATGACATGACTCTGCTGAGACTGCTACCTTTCACTGAAATCCCTTTTTCCTCCCAAAGGTCTGTCAATTTCCATTCTCTAGCTTATTTTCCACTCAGTGAATCTACTCCCCATTCTCTCCACTTTCCACATGTCTTGTGCGCACATGAACTCCTCTCAAAAGTTTACACTGGGATTTTTAGTAAATCTAGTACTTTGGTGAGCTTGCTTACATTCATTCTTTCATAAGGAAAAGTCCATAGATTACTTTTATATACAACCTATTAAACTAAGCTATTAATGGATATTCCTAAGTATAATATGTAAAAGCTAATGAAAAACTATAACTTAAGTTATATAATAGTGTATTGGAAGTATAAAAGTTCTGTAATTTATAAAAACTGTTGGGCTGGGACTTCCCTGGTGGTGCAGTAGATAAGAATCTGCCTGCCAGTGCAGGGGACACTGGTTCGATCCCCGGTCCGGGAAGATCCCACATGCTGCGGAGCAACGAACCCCAAGTGCCACAACTACTGAGCCCACGCACCACAACTACTGAAGCCCGTGTACCCTAGAGCCCATGCTCTGCAACAAGAGAAGCCACCGCAATGAGAAGCCCGCACACCACAACAAAGAGTAGCCCCTACTCACCGCAACTAGAGAAAGCCCATGTGCATCAACAAAGACCCAACGCAGCCAAAAGTAAATAAAATTTTAAAAAAATTTTTTATTAAAAAAAAAAACAACTGCTGGGCCTACGAAAATCACAAGTTGAAAGTCACTGAAGAAATCCTTAATTTTCTTGGGTCTTGGTTAGAAAAGGCATTTTCTTTAGTCTAGCTTCCCCTTACTCATAAATTTCTTCCCATGTAGACTTTCAGGATATTATTTAAAATTCTCTGATCAATAAAATTTCATTTATTTATTTGGTCAGTTGTCAAATATTGCTTGAGTACCTGTTATGTCTAATACACATGCAGACTCTTGTTAGTCTAATAATGAATTAACAAGGGCTGAATTTTTAAATTACTGTTTAATGCTTTGGATTTATGTATTTTTTTGGCCCATCCAACTCCATTACTAATCTTATTATTTTAGGAAACAGTAGTGAGTTTTATTATCACGAATTCTTAGTTCTAGAATTAAAGGACAGAATAGACACAAGTTGGCCACTGAATGTGAGCTGATACTCAAGCAGAGAAGTGTATCAAGACCAGTGTGAGGACTCTGACCCAAAGCTTTATGACCAGTAAAATAAAATTCTTCCCTTCAAAGCTATGAATAATGGCTTCTGTGTTCATTCAACAGTTATTTCCCAGGCCTCTCTATGTATAAGGCACATGGTAGGTATCACAGCTTACAAAATTTTGAAAGACATGGCCCCTGCCTTTAGTGAGAGAGTGCCTAATAATTTTCTTACCCAACTATCAAGCCTGGGAAGATGTATATGCTGGCTCTACATATACTGGATGGTTAATAAACATTTTCTGATTAGCTGAAGAATATGCCTACCTCTATTTTTAATCTATCATAAAAGTCACTCATTATTGAAAACTTGAAACATATAGACAAGAAGGTGAAAGAAGAAATCACTCATACCTCACTACCCAAAGACGGCTAACATGTTTTTGCCAGTCTATTTATTCTATGCATTTTTACATAATCTTATAAGCCACTATTTTAAAAGTTGGGTTAGGGCTTCCCTGGTGGCGCAGTGGTTGAGAGTCCGCCTGCCGATGCAGGGGACACGGGTTCGTGCCCCAGTCCGGGAAGATCCCACATGCCGCAGAGCGGTTAGGTCCGTGAGCCATGGCCGCTGAGCCTGTGCGTCCGGAGCCTGTGCTCCGCAACAGGAGAGGCCACAACAGTGAGAGGCCCGCATACCGCAAAAAAAAAAAAAAAAAAAAAAAAAAAAAGTTGGGTTAGTAATTAAAAGTAAACATCTTCACTAAAAAAGTTTGGTTCATGGATTCAAACACCCCAAAAGACATTGAGAGTACATCTCCTTCAAAGTGCATTTATAACATTCCTTTATTAAAGCTATGCTGAGATTACAGATTATTTTCAACGAGCCCAGATACACAATGACAACTGGATTCATTAAGAGGAATGATGATTGCTTTCTAAAAATTCCTATATGAATTCCCACAAAGTTATTGTAAAGATACAAAAAAAAAAATTCAAACAAAACCAATTTTTGATACTGATTCCATGCATTTGAGAAGACATGGCTTAAAGAAAAACACAATTGGGTCTTCACATCTATACCTTGGTTTAGATAAATAGCCTTGAGTTTACTAATATTAAGTTAAAGGTAGGGGCCCAAGGACGAGCAGAAAAGGCTTAGCCTGAACTACTCTGAGGCACCATCTTGTGGCTGAGAGGTCTCTACTAGTAGCAGCTCTCTGAGAATGATGCAAACAAGGGAGAATAAAGACACAGGAAAGAAAGATGAGTGTACGGAATAGAGGCACTTGCCTGAAATTCTGTGGACAATCTAGCTATGAGCCTACTTCCTCTGGGGTAAATTCCAAGGCTGGGTCCAGTGGGCTGGATCAGAGTCATAGGTATACTCAGAATAGTAAAGAAAAAGTAAATTCACCTTAATTCTATGTTAGATCAAAAATAAAATGGGGAGAAATTTCCACTTCTGGGAAGATGGAGTGGATGTACTTTTCCCTATTTCTTCCACCACGTACAACTAAAACCCCAGATGTTATATATAAAACAAACATAAGACTTTGAAAAGTAGAGACAAAAAGGTAGAATGGCTAGGGACCTTGGGACATGAGGAATGACATGTTGGTGTTGCTTGGATTTCCTTTTTGCCTCATATATCCTATACTTGGAGATCAAGAAGCCAGCAACCTGGAAATGCAGACAAATGGATGCAGACAAATGGATGCAGACAAAAAAAGACCAACAAAGGCCAGTTCTCACTAGCCAAAGGACCAGAAAAGACACAGTCTAGCAACACAGAAAACCTGCTGGAGTGATAACACCAGGAGACTGTGATGTTATATGTGTGTGTATGTGTATACACATGTAATACCTAGAGCAACCATTAAAAATGCTATACAGGGGCTTCCCTGGTGGTGCAGTGGTTGAGAGTCCGCCTGCTGATGCAGGGGACACGGGTTCACGCTCCGGTCTGGGAAGATCCCACATGCCGCGGAGCGGCTGGGCCCGTGAGCCATGGCCGCTGAGCCTGCACGTCCAGAGCCTGTGCTCCGCAACGGGGGAGGCCACCACAGTGAGAGGCCCACATACCACAAAAAAAAAAAAAAAAAAAAAGCTATACAAAGAGTATACTCAAAAACATTATGATTAAAAAACAAAACAAAATACCCACTATAGACACATAAAAATGGAATTCTGAAAAAAGTTAAAGTAGCCCACAGGAAGGCAGGAAAAATAAAACAGAAACAGAAAACAGAGATGATAGAAAACAAAAAATAAAATGGCAGGCATAAGCCCTAACGTATCAATAATAACATAAAATATAAAGGGTTTTAATACATCAATTAAAAGACAGAGCACATACCAGAATTTTATTCCTTTTTAAGTCTGAATAGTATTCCATTGTGTGTATATACAACATTTTGTTTATCTATTCATGTCGATGGATATTTAGGTTGTTTCCAAAACCTTCCTTCCTGAACTTATCCTGTAATGAATATTCCTATATATGAGGCATATTGATTATAGCTATCTTGCTGGAAGAACTGGCATAGAACTTCTAATGTTTGTAGACATCAAATCCCAAAGACTTTAGAGTTTTGAAGATCTACAGTCCACACAACTCAGGAAATGTCAGAGACTGCAGAGGGGGAGGTAAAAAGTTAAGAGTAGGGAGAGGAAGTTACACTTGCTATTTAGGATTACTCAGAAAAGCTCTTGCTCTCATTGGCCTCTCCCACCTCTCAGGCAGCTTTTCTATTTCCTGAGCATCCCTATGCACTTATTTCTACCACATGTAGCTCTGCCAACTGTATTTTTACCCTAAGCTCAGGAACTACCTTTCAGCAGTTTTATGCCAAAAGTAAGTCACTTATGAGTAATGTCACTTATGAATTAAAAAAAAAAAAAACCCTCTTATGTATTCCTACCAGCGACAAAACAAATTAGAATAGAAGCCAAACCAGAAAATGTTTGCACCAAATATTAAGCTGCAACTTGTTTTTACTCTCCTGGTTTTTGGAGAATCATCCTTTAGACATCTTAAGGAGCAATGTGGGAGGGGAGGTGGGTGAGATCTGATTCCAGCTTAACCTTGAGATACTTAGTACCCAGAGTTCTGGAATCAATTTGGAATTTTAAATATTCTCTAGAATCAGCTGTACGGTGCATTTTGCTCTACTGTGTGGCTCAGATTCCAGACCCCTTAGGCAAGTCCAGAACTGTCCTCACCATCTCTGGGTTCTCCAGGTTGAGAACATCCCAGAGTGGATCTTTTTTTTTTTTCCCCTTTAGTATTTATTTATTTATTTATTTGCTTGCACCGGGTCTTAGTTGCAGCAGGCAGGCTCCTTAGTTGTGGTTTGCCAGTTCCTTAGTTGCAGCACACGGGTTCCTTAGCTGTGGCATGCAAACTCTTAGTTGTGTCATGCATGTGGGATCTAGTTCCTTGATCAGGGATCAAACCCGGGGCCGCTGCATTGGGAGCATGGAGTCTTCTTTTTTTTTTGCGGTACACGGGCCTCTCACTGTTGTGGCCTCTCCCGTTGTGGAGCACAGGCTCCGGATGCGCAGGCTCAGCGGCCATGGCTCACGGGCCCAGCCGCTCCGCGGCATGTGGGATCTTCCTGGACCGGGGCACGAGCCCGTGTCCCCTGCATTGGCAGGCGGACTCTCAACCACTGCGCCACCAGGGAAGCCCCAGGGAGCATGGAGTCTTAGCCACTGCACCACCACGGAAGTCCCCCAGAGTGGATCTTGGCTTCTGTCATCAGGACTGCCCTGAGCTCAAGGAAACTCTTCCACATCTCTCTCATTTAAACCTAATCCCTGTTTAGAGTCTCAAGAGGAGGATGGCCTTTTCCAGGATACCGACCATTCTGTACACATGGATATTTGTCACATACTCCTTTATGCTTCCTATGAAGGCCCAGTTTGGTCCTGGATGAACCCTGAAGACGATAAGTCAGACACAAAAGGACGAATATTGTATGATTTCATTTATACGAGTTACCTAAAGTAGTCAAATTCACAGAGACAGAAAATAGAATGGTGGTTGCCAGGGGCCAGAGAAGGGGAAATAAGGAGTTATTGTTTAATGGGTACGGAGTTTCAGTCTGGGAAGATGAAGAAGTTCTGGAGATGGATGACGGGGTTGCACAACAACGTAAAGTACTTACTGCCACTGAATCATACACTTGAAAATGGTTAAAATGAGACGTTGTACGTTACGTATATTTTACCACAATGAAAAGTTTTACTACAGTAAATTTTAAATATAAACAAAAATGAGCAGAATAGCATGATGTGCCCGTCACCCAGCTTCAATTATCAGGTCATGGCCAATCCAATTTCATCTATATCCGCACCTACAACTGCCTCGGTTTATTCTGAAACAAATCCTAGACATCATATCATTTCAACTGTGAATATGTCAGAATGTATTTCTAAATATAAGGACTCTTAAAAAAATAAGCATAATACCATTATCACATCTAAAAAAATTAACAATAATTCCTTAATATCAAACATACAATCAGTATTTATATTTGTCTAGGTTACATGCTTTTTAAAAAATTAGCATCTAAAATAACTCCATACATTGCGATTGCTTGACTGCAGTTAAAGAAATGCAGAGGCTAGTCTAATGGAAGTTCCCACATTTAGATTTTGCTAACAGCATCCCTGTAGTAACATATTCTCTAGTCTTTCTATGTTTCCTATAAATTGGTAGTTAGACCTAGAGACTTGATCAGATTCAAGGGTTTTTTTGGTATGTATGAGTGTGTGTGTGCATGTATACATTTAAAATTGTGGCCCTGATAAAGTGAAAAGGTCAGTTCATTCATCAAAAATGAACGACAACTTCTCTGTCAGTCACTAGGCAGAGGGTACTGGGGATGCAGATACCGATATAAAGACACATTTATCCCTAGCCTCCAGGAGGTCGCAGTCAAATGACTGTAATGTGATGTAAAACGTGCTAAGGAGGAGGACAAAGAATGGGCACTTAAATCAGACCAGGGGTAGGGAAGGGTGGTCAGGGAAGTCGCCACAAAGGAAGTAACAGCTGAGCTGTGTTTTCAAATGAAGCAATCCGGGCAAGGAATGGGAGTTTCCAAGGACAAGAAGCAGCATGTTGAAGGTGGGGGCTCTTTATTAGCGTGCTGAATTCAGGGAACCACCGAGGTGTGGGAGGTTGACACAGGGAGTGTGAGATATAAGGCTGGAAATGATTGTAGGGGTCAGATCACAAGGGTCCGTGTAAACCATGATAAGGAATCTTTTACCACCTGAAAGCAGTGGAGAAAAACAAAGGATTTAAACAGGAGCGTGACATGACTACCCATTTAGAGAGGTCAAAATTGTGGATTGCAAGAAGGCTGGACTAGAATAGGGAGATCAAGTAAGGGGGCTTCTGCAGTAATTCAGGTAACAGATAATGAGAACTGAGGTGCTGGCAGTAAGGATGGAGAGAAGAGAGCCCTCTGTGAGTAAAGCAGAACTGATCAGACTTAGTCATTGACTGAATGTAGGAAACAGGGAGAGGAATAAACCAAAGAAGAGTTGGACAACTGGATGGATGATGGCAGCAAGACTATGAGAGGGTCTATGAGAGGCGGAGCTCGTGATATCCCCAGGCGGGAGATGCCCAATGGGCAGCCAGTCAGGTGACTCATTTAGGAGAGTGCTTTGAGATAAAATGAAGATTTGGAGTCATCAGGAAACACCTATTGGCAGGAGCCATCAGCGAGTGGGAGAGGTCTAACAGACTCAGAAGGAAAGGAGCAGAGGATGAAAACTGAGGAATACTATTACTTAAAAGATAGAGTTATAAGAAAAGCCATTAATGGAAGCTGAGGAATGGCCAGAGAGATAGAAGAAAACCAGGAGACAGTGACCAGTCTCTCAGAAAGACTAAAAGGAGCGTTTCAAGAAGGAAGGAGAGACGAGGCATCAGCGCTACAGAAACACCAAAACATGGCCTGTGCCCCAGAGGCAGCATTTTGATGATGCCATGGGGGGCAGGATGGCGAATTCACTTGGTTTCCTAAACTCTCTATATAAAGCTGCAGTCTGCTTTGTCCGGAGACAAGACAGTCGTCTTACAAGCACGGGTCTTTTTTGCTTACCAAAAATCATAATCAATTATGCTTTTCATTTCAGATACTGAGTGGTGTGGCCTCTTTAGAACCTCCAACCTTCCAGAAGCTTCACTGAGTAAGGAGGAGGTTTTGTTTTTGTTTTTTTAAGATGGAAGAGACTTGAGAATGTTTCTATTCTGGTCAGAAAAAGTCAATAGCAAGGTAGAGGCTGAAGATACAGGCAAAGAAGGGATAATTGCGAGAACAAGGTTCTGAGAAAGGGGGAGATCTAGAGAAAAGGCGATGAGAATACCTCTTGCACCGAGGTGAGTTTGAGCACAGGCTCGTTGGTTTGATTGCGTGTTTGGTGCACCTGTGTGCGGTGAATACGTCAACAAGTGAGGTCATTCCTCCTGATAGCTTCCATTTTCTGTGTGCCACACGTGAGTCAGTGGCCCAGGGAGGCTGGAGGGGGTGGTAGAGGAGGCTTGAGGGCTGCCTGTGGCGCAGATGAGATGCAGCTGGCGCGAGACTGGGAGTGGGAGCCGAGCGGACTGCGGATGTAAAAGCGCAAAAGCTCAGGCGAGGCTGGAGGTGGCAGCAGGTGGGACAATGGGGAGATTTACAGCCCTCTGCATCCTGGCTGCAGTGTGGGATAATGATCTGGATAACAATTGATCGGCTGCCCCTTGCTCCACGTAAACATTTGGTCAAAAGGCATTTCCAGGTGGAACCATAATGGAAACATCAGTCATCTAATATCACTCTCCCTATCTATTTACTATTAAAGATACCAGTCCAAATTGATATTTACATAGTATAAGATCTGTGCTTTGGCGTTCTGGCCTGAGTCAGGAATTCCAAATTCCTATCTCATTTATTTGTTCAGATCTTTTTAATTCTAAAATGTGAATAAGGTGCCCCGACCCTCCTTAACAGCGTTGTCATTTATCAAGTCATCATCAACAAACATGTAAAATGTCATCACTTGCAATTTCTATAATGAAAAGATTTTTGGAGAAATTATCTCCAAACCACCTGGCTTTCAGGGCAGGCTCTCTCTGACAATGTCTCTTCCTTTTAATGACTTCAGGAAACACCTAGGGGTCTATTTGATAAGGTGGTCCCAGGGGGCTGCATTTTAGTGCTGAAGTCTGTTTCCTTCCTCAACTACCTCTCTCTCCACCTTCTGTCCAACCTCCCTGCCCCCCTTTAATGAATCAGTGAGGGAACTGTGAGAAGCTCTACATATCTTAGCCTTAGGAGCAGCCCCCCAATTCCTTCTGCTGTTAGAGGCCAGCACTCCGTGGACACTGTACCCAGTGTCATTCCCTGGCAGCTTCTGATGCTGCTATTCGATGTGTGAAATGAATGAGTGTCAATTGCTCTCAGGAGCCAAGGAAAGTTTGAAGATTCTTGCACTCAGCCCTGGATAGTTTTCCTTAAAGGATCTGATATAGAAAGGGAGCTTGATTAAAGTAGAAATTATTCTCCCTGGAAACAGAAGCTGTTATAGGTGCAAATTGCAACCAGGTAGCATGTTTGAGGAGCAAGGCCTCATGCACTCGATGGGTCTAAGCTTTTGGAGGCCTCACTTTTCTCAAATAAAACCATGCAAGTGCTCACACCAAGGAGGACATGAGGTGATTTCATCTTTGACCTGCCCCCTCTTTACACACACACACACACACACACACACACACACACACACACACAGGTAGTTCAGCACCTGAGCTGGGGAAGGAAAGCAGATTAATTTTAAACAGAATGTTAGCATTAAAGAGACTATTTTGAGTTATTTATAAGTAGAAAAACTTAAAATTCCATAAAAAATCAAAGAGAAATTCTTAAAGCAACCACAAATAGCCTGCATATTATTCCAACATGAAAAGTTACACACTGGTCATTCGGAACCCTAAAGCCAGGAGACACATGTCCACTTTTTATGCTATTGCTTCACTAAAGACAACCTCATGGCAACATGGGGCGTGAACTAGGATGGATGGTCCGGGCGGGTGGGGTGGGTTTCCTATTTGAGTCTGGGTGTCTTTCATAATATGATGGTGTTAAGTCAAAGGCAGACAAGAGAAAGTAAGAAAAGAAAATAAAGACTCTTTGGATCATTTTCTTTCATGCATTAATTAATTTTGACAATTGTTTCCTACAAACTAAGACAAAATGAAACCACTTCAGGGCACAATGATTGATGAACTCTATGGAGGCAGTGTTGTCAAACTCAGAAGACCACAAACACAGTGTTTGTAACTGATGCACTGTGCATTCCACAAAGTTAACAGCAGAAGAAACAAGAGAAGTCATAACATACTAGAACAATGGAGTTTTCTACTTGTTTCTATGTTCCTACAGGCTGCAGGTAAGCTAATATCCAGTTTCATTCTCTTCTTTGTCTTTGTTCCTTTCACTTTTCTCTTGAACTATGTTTTGGAAAGAGAATCTCTGTCTTAGAAATAGTCCTTGAGTGAATGCTGAATTCACCATTTTTCTGTACCTCTGGAAATGCCACCGAGGAGAGTGCAGGAAACTCACCAGGTTATGGCTCAAGGCTCTCACCATGTTTTCATCTGCCAGCTACTCACTGGTACAGTCTCAGTCTCAGGTCTACGTTTGAGAGTTACTGCTGCTTGCCAAAGAGAGTGGAAGGAAGAAATATCACTCTTTACTTAAAGAAGGTCAATGATATTTCCTTGCTAAACTGTTCCGGCGCTGTATACCGTGTAAGATCCAGATGAGCATGTAATGAAGATAGGAGTATTGGAAGGTGAGAAAAGGAAGTGTTTTAGAGAAGCAGCAGAAGCTGGGGTGAGGAGAGAGAGGGAAGCTTTCAATGGGTGGTATTCAAGGAGTGGAAATTTCATAAGCCTGGTGGCATAGTTCCAGAAAGGAGAGGCTGACACTGAGCTGGAGTCCTGCTCCCACCTCTGGGACCATGTGCTTTAAGCACAGATTTAAAACTCTGATGACTGACTGAGTCTATAAAGCTCTTTGAATCTCTTGTAAGAAAGTATATACACAAAATACTGCTACTTTATTATGATGTCATAAATGATCCCACTGGTTTATAGGAGACTCACCGTGTCCTATATCCTGCTTTCATTAGTCATTGATATTTTAGGGAGATTTCAATGATCTCATGTTGTCTTCAATCAATGAAACAATTCTACTGAGGAAGAGAAATGCCCTTCCTGCCTTGGGAACATCCTGTCAAGTGTGGGATGTGTTTCCTGCCTGCCATGTCTTCTCCAGTCTATGCCATTAGCACCCACACAGTTATCCAGCCTTTTAGAAAATGATTAAACATTTTCTAAATGTTCAGAACATTAAGCTGGATGGATTTCCCCAGCCAGCTGAGAGTCAGAGCTGTCTAGAAGACAGCAGATTTGGCTCCTGACTCATAGTGTGACTTTTCTCCAAACATTTACATGCATTCTTTGGTCTTTTTAGTTTTTCTGTAAAATATCTGTGTTTCCTTGATTACTGTGAGGCAGGAAAGGATAGTATTTTGAAGACTGAAAACTAATTTCAGGAAGATTAAATTAACTTATTCTGATGCATATTAATTTCCACTTTTAAAAGTTAATTAGGGCTTCCCTGGTGGCACAGTGGCTGAGAGTCCGCCTGCCGATGCAGGGAACACGGGTTTGTGCCCCGGTCCGGGAAGATCCCACGTGCCGCTGAGCGGCTGGGCCCGTGAGCCATGGCCGCTGAGCCTGCGCGTCTGGAGCCTGTGCTTTGCAATGGGAGAGGCCACAACAGTGAGAGGCCTGCGTACCGCAAAAAAAAAAAAAAAAAAAAAAAAAGGTTAATTAAAAACTTCTCCTAGGGTTCTAGATCCCATCCATGTACAGGGAATAATTTGTTCACACTGGGAAAGTACGTAAACACTTTCAGGCTCATAAGCCACCACTTAATGACTAAAAGAGAAAGAATATGATAAGTAGGCTCTGGAGGACTGAAATTTTGTGTAGCTTCTCCATGCCTGCACTGCTTCACACAGCTTTTGTCTTGGTACAGAGCCATACACAATCGTACACTATAGCAATTCGCTTTTTTTCTGGAACAGCCCTGTCAGTTCAAAACATATAAAACACCTAGGTATATAAAAGATACCTTGGACATCTCCAGTTAATGTTCCAAGCTGTCTATCTGTACAGTAGAAGGGTTTACACAGTAAACGACACTAATAGAGACATAAAAGAGACTTTTCCAATTTATATCTACTATTTAATAGCATAGTGATTAAGTAATAAAATAGTAATAGTAATTAAGAGCACAAGCTTTAGCGTCCAGCTGCCTGGGTTCAAATTTTGGTTCTACGAGGTCAGAGCTGTGTGGACCTCTGTTACATTTCCTCTTGAGCCTCTGTTTCAACATTGGTAAAATGGAGATACAAACTGGCTTATTATGAAGATTAATTTCGATGCATGTAGATACAAAGCACATGGAAAAATATTCAATAAATATTAGCTATTATTAGACAGTACAGTCTGGATTAGTAAATTTAGACCTCCCAAGCCCTACTGATCCCCCCCAAACACCCCCCACTGAAAAAAGAACAACACTAAAGGAAAAGGAAAGGAAAGAGAATAAAATTTAAAAAGAAAAAAAAGAGAGATTCTTTTGGTATTATCATAGACTTGGGTGATTTTTGTGTTAATCTCTCAACATGTTAAGAGTAGAACATAAACGTTCAGGTTTAGAAGGCAAAAAGAACATGTGCATCTAACCTTAATCCCACTTGAAACTCCCAATAAAACTATAATACAGAGTCTTTCTAAAATGACAAACCCACAGAAACGTGGAGAATAAGAGGGGAGACAACATCAGTAAAATCTGGAAGCTGGAAAGCAGACAGACAAGTGGTAACTGACCCTGCAGATCCAACAGGGTCAAATTTGAAGATGGGTCAGCTAAGACCCAACCCAACCTCTCAAGACTCCAGAATGAGAAGCAAAGTGGGGAGGCTAAATGGGGGTGTGTGGTTAACTAAGGAAAATCAGGTAAAAGCTGCTGAAGAAAATTTAGATTCCTAGATTTGTGTGCCCCTGCCTCCATCCATATTGCCCCTGCTGGGGTGGGGGAGGGAAATCTGAAGATTCATTACGAGGATGTGGTAAGTCAGAGGAAAGCTAGCCTGGCATACCAAGCACATGTGACAGTGTGATCACCATACTGAAAGTAGAGATTAAGTGAATGCATGCATATTGAAAGCAAAATGCAGAGAAACTCAGATTTTCCCCCCCTAATTGGCTCTCAGAATGCTGGCAAGAAGGCCTTTACCCTGCAGTCAGAGGACTGAAAACTCTCCTTTGGGGAATATGACCAGTGAAAAAGGAAAAAAACCCTAAAGATTCTGATAATTGGGAATTCCCCAACAAATGACCCACCCAGTTCACCCGGCTGGTGAAGTCAACCGCAACAAGCCCCACCTACACAGTCAGAGCTTCCAATCAGCTCTTTAGATCATCTTTAACCGTAAGCAGACAGCAAAGAATTATCAGAGAGCTGTGGAGAGCCTGCAAAATGTTAGACTCTAAAACAACTAAAGAAAGCAAAAACCTGAAAAAGCGAAGTCTACAAAAGGAGAAGGCAAACCCCCCAAAAAAACCTCTCATAAAAATTCTGTACGGGAGACCTTCAAGATGGCGGAGGATTAAGACGTGGAAATCGCCTTCCTCCCCACAAATGCATCAGAAATACATCTACATGTGGAACAACTCCTACAGAACACCTACTGAACACTGGCAGAAGACCTCAGACCTCCCAAAAGGGTCTTGGTGCTCTGGCTGCGTGTCAGGCCTGTGCCTCTGAGAAGGGAGAGCCGAGTGCAGGACATTGGTTCATCAGAGACCTCCTGGCTCCACATAATATCAAACAGCGAAAGCCCTCCCAGAGATTTCCATCTCAACGCTAAGACCCAGCTCCACTCAACAACGAGCAAGCTCCAGAGCTGGACACTCTATACCAAACAACTAGCAGGACAGGAACACAACTGTACCCATTAGCAGAGAGACTGCCTAAAATCATAATAAGGTCACAGACACCCCAAAACACACCACTGGATGCAGTCCTGCCCAATAGAAAGATAAGATCCAGCCTCATCCACCAGAACACAGGCACCAGTCCCCTCCACCAGGAAGCCTACACAACCCACTGAACCAACCTTAGCCACTGGGAGCAGACACCAAAAACAACGGGAATTACAAACCTGCAGACTGCAAAAAGGAGACCCCAAACACAGTAAGTGAGGCAAAAAGACAAGACAGAGAAACACACAGCAGATGAAGGAGCAAGGTAAAAACGCACCAGACCAAACAAATGAAGATGAAATAGGCAGTCTACATGAAAAAGAATTCAGAGTAATGATAGTAAAGATGATCCAAAATCTTGGAAATAGAATGGAGAAAATACAAGAAACGTTTAACAAGGACCTAGAAGAACTAAAGAGCAAACAATGATGAACAACACAATAAATGAAATTAAAAATTCTGTAGAAGGAATCAATAGCAGAATAACTGAGGCAGAGGAACGGATAAATGACCTGGAAGATAAAATAGTAGAAATAACTACCATAGAGCAGAATAAAGAAAAAAGAATGAAAAGAATTCAGGACACTCTCAGAGACCTCTGGGACAACATTACATGCAACAACATTCAAATTATAGGGGTCCCAGAAGAAGAAAAAGACTGAGAAAATATTTGAAGAGATTATAGTTGAAAACTTCCCTAATATGGGAAAGGAAATAGTCAAGTCCAGGAAGCACAGACAGTCCCATACAGGATAAATCCAAGGAGAAACACACCAAGCCACATATTAATCAAACTATCAAAAATCAAATACAAAGAAAACATATTAAAAGCAGCAAGGGAGGGCTTCCCTGGTGGCACAGTGGTTGACAGTCCACCTGCCGATGCAGGGGGCACAGGTTTGTGCCCCGGTCTGGGAAGATCCTACATGCTGCAGAGCGGTTAGGCCCGTAAGCCATGGCCGCTGAGCCTGTGCATCCGGTGCCTGTGCTCCGCAACGGGAGAGGCCACAACAGTGACAGGCCCGCGTACCGCAAAAAGAAAAGAAAAGAAAAAAAAAAGCAGCAAGGGAAAAACAACAAATAACATACAAGGGAATCCCCATAACGTTAACAGCTGATCTTTCAGCAGAGACTCTGCAAGCCAGAAGGGAGTAGCAGGACATATTTAAAGTGATGAAAAGGAAAAACCTACAACCAAGATTACCCTACTCAGCAAGGATCTCACTCAGATTTGACAAGAGAAATTAAAACCTTTACAGACAAGAAAAAGGTAAGAAAATTCAGCACCACCAAACCAGCTTTACAACAAATGCTAAAGGAACTTCTCTAGGCAGGAAACACAAGAGAAGGAAAAGACCTACAATAACAAACCCAAAACAATTAAGAAAATGGTAATAGGAACATACATATTGATAATTACCTTAAATGTAAATGGATTAAACGCTCCAACCAAAAGACACAGACTGGCTGAATGGATACAAAAACGAGAACCGTATATATGCTGTCTATAAGAGACCCACTTCAGACCTAGGGACACATACAGACTGAAAGTGAGGGGATGGAAAAAGATATTTCATGCAAATAGAAATCAAAAGAAAGCTGGAGTAGCAATTCTCATCCCAGGCAAAATAGCCTTTAAAATAAAGACTATTACAACAGACAAAGAAGGACACTACATAATGATCAAGGGATCAATCCAAGAAGAAGATATAACAATTGTAAATATTTATGCACCCAACATAGGAGCACCTCAATACATAAGGCAAATGCTAACAGCCATAAAACGGGAAATCAACAGTAACACAATCATAGTAGGGGACTTTAACACCCCACTTTCACCAATGGACAGATCATCCAAAATGAACATAAATAAGGAAACACACGCTTTAAATGATACATTAAACAAGATGGACTTAATTGATATTTATAGGACATCCATCCAAATACAACAGAATACACTTTCTTCTCAAGTGCTCATGGAACATTCTCCAGGATAGATCATATCTTGGGTCACAAATCAAGCCTTGGTAAATTTAAGAAAATTGACATCATATCAAGTATCTTCTCCGACCACAACGCTATGAGACCAGATATCAATTACAGGAAAAAATCTGTAAAAATTACAAACACATGGAGGCTAAACAATATACTATTAAATAACCAACAGATCACTGAAGAAGTCAAAGAGGAAATCAAAACATACCTAGAAACAAATGGCAATGAAAACACGACGATCCAAAAACTGGGATTAAGCAAAAGCAGCAAAAGCAGCTCTAAGAGGGAAGTTTATAGCAATAAAATCTTACCTCAAGAAACAAGAAACATCTTAAATAAACAACCTAACCTTACACCTAAAGCAATTAGAGAAAGAAGAACAACAAACCCCCAAAGTTAGCAGAAGGAAAGAGATCAGAAATAAATGAAAAAGAAATGAAGGAAACAATAGCAAAGATCAATAAAACTAAAAGCTGGTTCTTTGAGAAAATAAACAAAATTGAAAAACCATTAGCCAGACTCATCAAGAAAAAAAGGGAGAAGACTCAAATCAATAGAACTAGAAATAAAAAAGGAGAATAACAACTGACACTGCAGAAATACAAAGGATCATGAGGGATTACTACCAGGAACTACATGCCAATAAACTGGACAACCTGGAAGAAATGGACAAATTCTTAGGAAAGCACAACCTACTGAGACTGAACCTGGAAGAAACAGAAAATATAAACAGACCAATCACAAGCACTGAAATTGAGACTGTGATTAAAAATCTTACAAAACCAAAAGACTAGGATGAGGTGGCTTCACAGGCAAATTCTATCAAACATTTAGAGAAGAGCTAACACCTTTCCTTCTCAAACTCTTCCAAAATATAGCAGAGGGAGGAACACACCCAAACTCATTCTATGAGGCCACCATCACCCTGATACCAATACCAGACAAAGGTGTCACAAAGAAAGAAAACTACAGGCCAATATCACTGATGAACACAGACGCAAAAATCTTCAACAAAATATTAGCAAACAGAATCCAACAGCACATTAAAAGGATCATACACCATGATCAAGTGGGGTTTATCCCAGGAATACAAGGATTCTTCAATATAAGCAAATCAATCAGTGTGATAAAGCATGTTAACAAACTGAAGGATAAAAACCATATGATCATCTCAATAGATGCAGAAAAAGCTTACCACAAAATTCAACACCATTTATAATAAAAACCCTCCAGAAAGTAGGCATAGAGGGAACTTACCTCAAATAAAGGCCATATATGACAAACCCACAGCCAACATCGTTCTCAGTGGTGAAAAACTGAAACCATTTCCTCTAAGATCAGAAACAAGACAAGGCTGTCTACTCTCACCACTATTATTCAACATAGTTTTGGAAGTCCTAGCCACAGCAATCAGAGAAGAAAAAGAAATAAGAGGAATCCAAGTCAGAAAGGAGGAAGTAAAGCTGTCACTGTTTGCAGATGACATGATACTATACATAGAAAATCCTAAAGATGCTACCAGAAAACTACTAGAGCTAATCAATGAATTTGGTAAAGTAGCAGGTTACAAAATTAACGCACAGAAATCGCTTGCATTCCTACACACTAATGATGAAAAATCTGAAAGAGAAATTAAGGAAACACTCCCATGTACCACTGCAACAAAAAGAATAAAATATCTAGGAATAAACCTACCTAAGGAGACAAAAGACCTGTAAACAGAAAACTATAACACACCAGTGAAAGAAATTAAGGACTATACAAACAAATGGAGAGATATACCATGTTCTTGGATTGGAAGAATCAACATTGTGAAAATGACTATACTACCTAAAGCAATCTACAGATTCAGTACAATCCCTATCAAACTACCAATGGTATTTTTCACAGAACTAGAACAAAAAATTTCACAATTTTATGGAAACACAAAAGACCCCAAATAGCCAAAGCAATCTTGAGAAAGAAATGGAGCTGGATGAATCAGGCTCCCTGACTTCAGACTATACTGCAAAGCTACACTAAACAAGACAGTATGGTACTGACATAAAAACAGAAATATGGATCAGTGGAACAGGATGGAAAGCCCAGAGATAAACCCACGCACATACGGTCACCTTATCTATGATAAAGAAGGCAAGAATGTACAATGGAGAAAAGACACCCTCTTCAATAAGTGGTGCTGGGAAAACTGGACAGCTACATGTAAAAGAATGAAATTAGAACACTCCCTAACACCATACACAAAAATAAACTCAAAATGGATTAAAGATGTAAATGTAAGGCCAGACACTATCAAACTCTTAGAGGAAAACATAGGCAGAACACTCTATGACATAAATCACAGCAAGATCCTTTTTGACCCACCTCCTAGAGAAATGGAAATAAAAACAAACAAATGGGACCTAATGAAAATTAAAAGCTTTTGCACAGCAAAGGAAAACATAAACAAGACGAAAAGACAACCCTCAGAATGGGAGAAAATATTTGCAAATGAAGCAACTGACAAAGGATTAATCTCCAAAATATACAAGCAGCTCATGCAGCTCAATATCAAAAACACGAACAACCCAATCCAAAAATGGGCAGAAGACCTAAACAGACATTTCTCCAAAGAAGATATACAGATTGCCAATAAACACATGAAAGGATGCTCAACATCACTAATCATTAGAGAAACGCAAATCAAAACTACAATGAGGTATCACCTGACAGCAGTCAGAATGGCCATCATCAAAAAATCTAGAAACAATAAATGTTGGAGAGGGTGTGGAGAAAAGGGGACCCTCTTGCACTGTTGATGGGAATGTAAATTGATACAGCCACTATGGAGAACAGTATGGAGGTTCCTTAAAAAACTAAAAATAGAACTACCATTATACCCAGCAATCCCACTACTGGGCATATATCCTGAGAAAACCATAATTCAAAAAGAGTCAAGTACCACAATGTTCACTGCAGTACTATGTTAAAAAAAAAAAGTCTGTTTCTGAATACACTATGTTATAGGATTTTTTTTTAATATCTTTATTGGAGTATAATTGCTTTACAATGGTGTGTTAGTTTCTGCTTTATAACAAAGTGAATCAGCTATACATATACATATAGCCCCGTATCTCCTCCCTCTTGCATCTCCCTCCCACCCTCCCTATCCCACCCCTCTAGGTGTTCACAAAGCACCGAGCTGATCTCTCTGTGCTATGTGGCTGCTACTCACTAGCTATCTATTTTACATTTGGTATATATGTCCATGCCACTCTGTCACTTTGTCCCAGCTTACCCTTCCCCCTCCCCATGTTCTCAAGTCCATTCTCTAGTAGGTCTGCGTCTTTATTCCCGTCTTGCCCCTAGGTTCTTCATGACCATTTTTTTTTTTTACATTCCATATATATGTGTTAGCATATGGTATTTGTTTTTCTCTTTCTGACTTACTTCACTCTGTAGGACAGACTCTAGGTCCATCCACCTCACTACAAATAACTCCATTTCGTTTCTTTTTATGGCTGAGTAATATTCTATTGTATATATGTGCCACATCTTCTTTATCCATTCATCTGTCAATGGACACTTAGGTTGCTTCCATGTCCTGGCTATTGTAAACAGAGCTGGAATGAACACTGTGGTACATGACTCTTTTTGAATTATGGTTTTTTCAGGGTATATGCCCAGTAGTGGGATTGCTGGGTCATATGGTAGTTCTAATTTTAGTTTTTTAAGGAACCTCCATATTGTTCTCCATAGTGGTTGTATCAATTTACTTTCTCACCAACAGTGCAACAGGGACCCCTTTTCTCCACACCCTCTCCAGCATTTATTGTTTCTAGATTTTTTGATGATGGCCATTCTGACTGGTATGAGATGATATCTCACTGTAGTTTTGATTTGCATTTCTCTAATGATTAATGATGTTGAGCATTCTTTCATGTGTTTGTTGGCAATCTGTATATCTTCTTTGGAGAAATGTCTGTTTAGGTCTTCTGCCCATTTTTGGATTGGGTTGTTTGTTTTTTTGATATTGAGCTGCATGAGCTGCTTGTATATTTTGGAGATTAATCCTTTGTCAGTTGCTTCATTTGCAAATATTTTCTCCCATTCTGAGGGTTGTCTTTTCGTCTTGTTTATGTTTTCTTTTGCTGTGCAAAAGCTTTTAAGTTTCATTAGGTCCCATTTGTTTATTTTTGTTTTTATTTCCATTTCTCTAGGAGGTGGGTCAAAAAGGATCTTGCTGTGATTTATGTCATAGAGTGTTCTGCCTATGTTTTCCTCTAAGAGTTTGATAGTGTCTGGCCTTACATTTACGTCTTTAATCCATTTTGAGTTTATTTTTGTGTATGGTGTTAGGGAGTGTTCTAATTTCATTCTTTTACATGTAGCTGTCCAGTTTTCCCAGCACCACTTATTGAAGAGGGTGGCTTTTCTCCATTGTATATTCTTGCCTCCTTTATCAAAGATAAGGTGACCATATGTGCAAGGGTTTATCTCTGGGCTTTCTATCCTGTTCCATTGATGTATATTTCTGTTTCTGTGCCAGTACCATACTGTCTTGATTACTGTAGCTTTGTAGTATTGTCTGAAGTCAGGGAGCCTGATTCCTCCAGCTCCGTTTTTCTTTGTCAAGATTGCTTTGGCTATTCGGGGTCTTTTGTGAGAAACAGACTTTTTTAAGAGGAAGAAAATAAAGAGAAGCCCTTGGGAATTAAAACATGACTGCCACCATGAATAATAATTATAATAACAAATAATAGGAAGAGAACACTGAGGAAGCCTCCCAGGAAAGGAGCTAAGAGATAAAAAATAAGAAATTTAGAGGACTAGTCTTGGAGGTCTGACATCTGAGTAACAGAGAAGGAGAGAGAACAGGGAAAACAGAAGGGAGTCATCAATGAAATAACCAAAGAACACTTCCCGAAACAGAAAGACAGTAGTTTCTAGAATGAAATAGTCCATTGCATATCCAACTTAATGGATGGCAAACAGACAATACCGAGTTGTTCTACTATAAAATTTTATTACACCAGAGACAATGGGATGATTCTAAAAGCTTCCAGAGGGAGGGAAAAAAAGCGGATCACACAGAAAAGATCAGGATTCAGGACGTCTTCGGACTTCAAGGGTAACTCTGGAAACATGATAGACTGTCTGTAAAATTCTGAAAGAATGTATCTCCAGGGGGCTGTCATCTAATAGTGACAATACTGCCTTTTCCTCACACAGCTGGGGTTGAGTTTTGCTACACAGGTTTTCAAACCTAAACAACGAAAAACAAGAAAATTATTCACAACATTGTCAGGGTGGTGTTACCTGGCTAGGGTTGGGGGTGGGGTAGGGGAAAGAAGAGGTTAGAAGAAAGAAAAGGTTAGTCAGTGCACTTAGGGAGCTTCCTAACCCAAGTGGTGGGTATAGGGGTGTTAGTTTTATTATTAATCTTTACATTATACATTTACATTTAAAGTCATCTTTATACATGTTATGTTTTACACACACACACACACAGACTTTGTTTTATGATCCACACGAAGCTGCCGATATTCTACCATTTTTTGAAGTACAAAAATAGCAACCTCATATGTTTAAACCTAACAGTTCAGGCTCAGCAATGTACCTTATGCCCTTGAGGCACGTTAAGAGCCTAAGTTTCCCCACAGGCAAAAATGCAGAGTGGAAAAAAAAAAACCCATGTAGTTTAAGAGTAATGAACTCTCATAACTGTATAACTCTCCTATTGTGTATGCACAATACTATAATTCCTGTCCTCTAAAAAGTTAAAACGTAAGACTCGAATGGGGAAATTCCTTTGCGTTTCCCAGAGAAAAGATCTGGCAAGTTACTATATTCACATAACTACAGTTTAATGTAATAACATAACAATGAGGACTTAGGAACAGTTTTTAGAAATCCCCAAACCCTCACATTTCCCTCACTTCTGCTTTTCTTAGCAGAAATGGGGACACAGAAACTGGAAATGACAGGAAGCAATAATGGGGATGTGATGTGAGGGACAGATTCAAGAGGAGGAATTAGATATAAAAGGAGACAAGTGTACTTGATATTCTCTAATCAAGGAGGAGCCATGGGTGGACCGAGTGGGTTCTTGGGAGAAGAGCTGTTTTGAGGCTCTTTTTTCAGGCATATAGATTAAAAATTCACATAAATCAAAGAGTAGAATCTTTGACTTGTCTCCTTTTAGCTCTGATTTACGGGGCAATTATGATGCACCTTACATGTCTTTATATACATCATCACTGCATCCTCATAGATGTCCCATGAATTTGGTACCATTGTTACCACCCTGCTCCAAATACCTTTTTAATATGAGGTAACAGGCTCAGTAAGGTTAAGGACGTAGCTCAAGGTTACAGGCCAGTAAATAGTAGAGCTAGGTTTCAATCTGAGGTAATTCTAATCTCAAACCCACTTTTGTAATCTGTAACCTTCTTTTACAATATAAACTCTCAATCCTAACTCCTTTATTTTCAAAATGTTCCCTTCTTAATCCTGCTCCTTATTCTACAGCTAACTGTTACTATGATTTTTCTAGTAGCATCTACTGCCCCATCCTTCCTAAGTGAGTTGTGGGAAATCCCTAGGTACTTTTGTTTGAAAGACTAACACTGTATTTCTCACACTGGGCTATATACAAGCAGCACTTGGCAGTATGCTGGGGGTTCGTGAAGCCATAGGATAAACAAGGCATATCCTCCTGAAGTGACAATTTATTGCAGGTTTTATTTTGGGGGAGAATCTTGGTTTTAATTTGAAAACAAACAGAGATGCTGTGATATCTTTAAATGCAAGATCTGCACTAACTTTTAGGATAAAACAAGTAAGGTTCCAAGACACTTTGTACTTGCATATGACTTAAGTCATGGGAGGCCCATCTTCCTTTATTTTCATTCAATATGAAACACCTTCACACTGACATGTGTCAAAAAACAAACCAAAATAAATACCCCCAAGTACTTGAGGCTGTACATTCCATTTCCAAGGTAACAATTTCTCACATTAGTAGCACCATCTCAAAACACAACTGGTTGCCTTAGAAACGGCTGTGACTATGCGCACGTGCAATAAATGTATCTATGTACGAATGGGAATAAACAAGTAAAAAAAAAAAAAAAAAGCCAAAACCTGATCTTCCAAAATAGAAACAGGTAAACTGAAAAAACCCACCTGGGTAAATCTTAAAACAAAGAAAAGAATGATTTAAAAGTTGACCACTATCTAGGAAGTAGCAGCCACAATATTTTTAAAGGATGCTAAAATTAGAATGTGTATGTACAGAATGCAAGGAAATAGTTTGAGTAGTAACTTTAGCGTTAGTGAAATGATTTATGAACCATCAACTCTATGCCAGTCCATATAACATTCCTGGTCAAGCACTCTGTTTCAACAACTTTTCTTTTCTTTTTTTTAACAGAGGCCAGAGCAGAAGACTCTTGGTTTTCCTTAGTTAGACAAGGCAGGACAATTCATGTGAGTAGGGAACTTGTTTCAATGTGACATGCTACTGAGTTGGTATGACAATGATATGGCTTCATTTACATACTGCTAAGAGGCAATGTATGAAATGCAGAAGGAACAATGTGTCATGTATCTGTCACCTGTCAAAGGCAACAAGTATCCTGTTTATAAGACATAGATCAAGCATCTAATACTTGAATATACTGCACATGGGAGTTATCACAAGGAAATAATTTTATGAGCTATCTTAGCTCAGGCTGCCATAATAAAATACCATAGACTGGGTGGCTTAAACAACAGAAATTTATTTCTCACAGTTCTGGAGGCTGGAAGTCTGAGACCAGGGTACCAACCTGGTCAGGGTCTGGTGAGGGCTCCCTTCCTGGCTTGCAGATGGCTACCATCTTGCTGTGTCCTCCAACGGCAGAGAGACAGCTCTGTGTCCCTTCCTCTTCTTATAATGACACTAACCCCACCACAAGGGCCCATCCTCATGACCTCATCCAAACCTAACCACTGGGGGTTAGGGCTTCAACATATAAATTTGGTGGGGGTGCACAATTCAGTCCATAGCATGAATCATAGAGTCTTTCTTGTGCTCATCCATTCACTGCCCGATCTAACCAACTCGTTAACATGCTGCCAAGCTGGCATTCAAATGCTGAGAAGAAAATGGGCTCCAATTTGATCATTAGCTTAAAAAAAAAAAAAAACTTCTGTTTTCAGGGAGGCAGAACATCTCTGAAAAAAGCACAGGATGTGGATTCAGTGTGGTACTAGACAGCTGTTACCTCCCTGCAAGTCATTTTTAGCTTCTGAGCTAGTTTCCTCTTACGTAAAATGACAAAAATGCAACTACTTACTCCATAGAGATGTGTGAGGATAAAAATCAGATAACAACTATGAAAGGGCTTAGTAAGCTGTAAAAGACTACATATTGTTATTGTTAGGCCATGAAAGCACAAAAATGTGGTACTGCGAGAAATAAATGTTTGTTGTTTATAAGTCACCCAGTTTATGAGCTTTCTGTTATAGCAGCACAAACCAACTAATACAAGGACTAAAATTTGTCCACTGGAATTGGTAATTAGGAAATTACTGGTGGCCTCAGCGAGTGCAGTTATAATGGAGCAATGGGGGCTAAGCCATCCCTTAGGAGTTAAGGAATAAATGGGTAGCAAGAAAGAAACTGTATGCCAGTCTTTTGAGAGGTTTAGATGAGGAGGAAAGAGACTAGAGCAGGCTAGCTGTTTATGAGTTAGTGATTAAAGCAGTGGCAATCCAAGAGATCAGGGAATCAGAAAAGCATGTCACAAATAGCTCAGAGTGGTATTTCAAGAAAGAGGGGATAAATCAATCTGTTACAGAAGAAAGAACATGGAATCTGGAATGAGGTATATCTAATCCTGTGACTTTGCCACTTACTGGCTATGAGACAAGATACTTAACCTTTTCTCATCCTTAAGAAGGAAACATCACTACCTATGGGACTGTTGTGAGAACTAAATGAGATACTGCATATCAAAGTGCCTAGCACAGGTGCCTTCTGCTTGATCCAGAGAGGGTACTCAACAAATATGAGCTCTCATTTCCCCACAGAAGTCACTGGTAACACTAAAAAGTGTCATTTCAATTTAAGCAGTTAAGATGTATGCTAAGTTGCCCAGGGTTAAGGCATTCAGTTATGAAGTATTAAAAATAGGAACAAGAATCGAAAGGGGAAAGGATTTGAGAGCATTAACCATGTTTGAAGTCTAAAAAGGATGAAGCAAGTAAAGTACCAAGAGTGAAGTGAGGCTAGGGGAACAAGAGCCCTCATGTTTTATATGTGATTCGCCCACATCCAAAAATTACTTGAAATAGAGGTCCCTCTTTGGTCTATAAAGGATAAGATTTACAACAGAGATGAAGTTTTAGGAGGCTGGACATGGAAAAGATCAAAGGACAAACAAGGCTACTTTAGGGAAGAAAGCTGGTGGAGTGGACGTCTGATGTTGATCATTTCAGCAAAGATCTGGGAAACATTTGGGAAAGTTAGTTTCCTTACCAGATCTGAATCCAAGCATCCTTGAGACTAATTATTAGTGAATGTATACAGTACACAGCTAGGGAATTTGTGCATAGAAAACATTCCCTAATTGCACAATCTCTAAACCTTTCCATCAGACTTTAACTATAATGATGTGCAAGTAAACATACGTAATCAAATTTTCCAACCCTACATAGGCAAAGAATTATTCTCTTCAAACACACATTTCATTCTAATAATGAGTCTTGACATGACAGCTTTCTTAGATAAATTCAGTTATTTTCCAGATGGTGGGGGGCAGGGGTATTATTAATAGGCATTTTTAACTCCATATTTTGATCATAAGGAAAACCTGAGCTTTAAAGAATTTAGAACTGAGCAGTTACAAGGCAAGATAATGGTGTAATGAAATCCAATGCTATTCTTTTCCCAAATTTCTCTTCCTAACATTGGGCTGGCCAAAAAGTTCGTTCAGGTTTTCCATATTGGGTTGGCCAAAAAGTTAGTTCAGGGTTTAAACCCGAACGAACTTTTTGGGCCAATCCAATACATACATGAAAGACAACTTTGTCTTCAAAATACAGTGCACAGACTCCTTACCAACTGTACATTTACTGGTCACAAATCAAGGTGGAAGAACCGCTACACAGCTCAGGAAAAAAAAAAAGATGCTGTAATTATTGTGAGGGAAAAGAAACTAGAAAAAACATCCTGTGTTTCATGATACAAAGAAAAAAAATTAAAGAACTCCTCAAGGCAAAGAAAAAAATCCTTCAATTACTACTGAAGATAAAGAAAGAAGCAGTAAGTGAATTTTAGAGTGGCTTAACACAGGTGGTCTGAGGAAAGACAAAGGTTAGTTTCCTCACAAAATCCTCTTCCACTCCACAGGAGAGGAATGCATGCTTTCCTTAGAAAAATGAGTTGTACGCTGGCAACTGTTGGAACATGGCCACTGACTGACTTTACTGTAGGAAATGAATTTTGACAATCAACTAAATGAAGCATGGTAGACAGGACCACTGTGTGGAGCTGAGCTGGCTGTGCACCGTACGACTCTGCGGGAAAAACATTCACACAGACGAAAACATGACAGGCACCTGTGGAGTTATGCACAGCAGCAACCCTGGTGGTAGGTATGTATTAAAAAACAACATGAGCTCCATGAGGACAGGGAGTTTTCTCTATTTTGTTCACTGCTGTATCCCTGGCACAAAGAACAGGGCCTGGTGCTTAAGATAATCAATATCTGCTGAATGAGGGAGTGAATTAATGAATGAAAGAACAGGGCAAAACTTGAAGTTTGAGAGCAGAGAGATGAAGTATATGTTAGAACAGGATTCCTTAGGATTGGAAGATATTAAGTGGGTCAAAAAACCTCCAGGACTTTGGAATGGAATTCCTACCTGTTATGAAGGAGGTGGAGGAAGGAACCAGTTTGGACTGTCTTGCCACATGTTACTGTGCTCTGGCATGGACTCACTAAGGGCTGAGCTAAAATTACATAATAAAGAGGGGTGGAAAGACCATGTAGCATAGATGGGAGATTTTCTTCTTAGGTAACAGGCTAAGTATGTCAAGAAAAGTTCACTCAATGGCTTTGTTTCAATCAAAAGCATCTACATGGCCATAACCATACAGGGAGATGGAAGTCAGATGAAAAGATATGATTTTTATTATAATATGAACCCACTCCAAATAAATTCTTAAACACATGATCAAGTAAGATAAACACTGCAGAAGTGATCTGTAAACTGTTATATGCAACCATAATGTTAGCTGTTTTAGTATCCAATTAACAGAAACAGAGTTCATAAAGATTAACCAGTTAATTAATGTCCACTGACCATTACCTTGAGCCTTAGCATATATGCATTTATATAAAATAGGTAACTTGTACTCTTCCTTGATTTTCATTCTGTTTTATTTATCAGGTTTCAACTAGACCTAAAGCTCTGTTTCTTTACAACCCTCAACATCATCTTTACACGATCCATAAACATATACAGAATTTCTAAGGACACGGGCTATGGCTGATTCAGTGGAATTTCTTTTAAAATTCCCAGTATTTAAAAAAAATTTTCAACTAGAAAAATATATTTCAAGAGAGCTGATGCCTCTATATATGTCCTCTTATGGCTCCTCCAATGGCATATCACAAACAATTCATCTCAACAAGGAAATCTGCTAAGTTGCTCTAAATTCTCAGCAACGCATAGGGACTTAACCACATTTTTCTGTTCACAATCTGTTTTCTGCCAGGGTATTTCTGGCACACACCATTTGTAATTTCCATTAAAACAACACAGCCAAACAAAACCAAAAACACATAGCTCTTCACTGCATAAAACAAAACAAACTAAACTGTAGTAGCTTCTCTGGGAGGAAGCATTCCCACTCACAGCCACTTGATGTTTATCGGGCTATACTAGTTGAAACCTGTGAGAAACAGAGTGGGAAGTTCCCTGTAACCAAAACAAAAAATGTTACAGATACTTAAGTGATCCTTAGCAATACTTTTCTCCTGTCCAGTATATGTTTAGGAGTTTAGTAGGTTACACAACCTACTAATATAGGTATACTAATATAGGTATACTAATATAGGTATAAATAAAAGACAACCGGTATATATTCTCCTCAGATGTGGTAATGTGATATACCAAAGAAGTAAAGCTTTAATTTCACTTTATTTTTCTATGGGTAATATATTCACATGGTTCAAACTCCAAAAGAAACCAAAAGTTATTCAATGAAAAGTTTCTCTCCCACCCTATGCCCCAGCCACATAGTTCCTCCCCACAAAGGCAACCAATGTTAACCACTTCTTGGGCAGCCTTCTGGAGAGTCAAGAACAAGCAAGTGTGTGTGTTTCCCTTACCCTCTTTTACACAACTGGTGGCATAATGTACACCACTTCTAGGTAGACTCTTAGGCACTTCTCCCACTATGCCATGGATAGAAAATAGGCTTCTTGCGTGTCTTTTTTGATAGAAAAGCAGCTTCCTCAAGTGCTGTGTTGTGAAGGAGTTTGAGACCAGCAGACTTGGAAGGAAAGTATTTTGTGATTATTTTATATCTGCTACAACCATCTATTCCTGTTCTATGTCTTACTGTATCTTCTACATGCCTCTATCGTAGGAATTACCACACTTTATAAATATACTTGGGAAGGGTGTCTGAGGGTAGGTACCATGTCCTTTCATGTGCATAATGCAGGATACCTACCCAGCACAGTGCCTAGCATATATTTAACATTCAATAAATATTTACTGAAAGAATCCCACAGCAAAATTCCCAATGTTTAGGGAGAACAAGAGAGATTTTCATATTCCTGAATGAGCTTCTTCCCTCCATGCAAAGATAGACTTGATTGACCCTAGAACTATAAATTTGTAATGAAGGTGTATTTGAAACATATGTGACAGTGTTTCCCCAACCCTGTTAGAATTTACAGCAATGTCATCTGGCACTCAATCTGCTTGGGAAAAAATACTCATACAGAACAACACAGGATCCTATCATGTGCATAATCAACTAGTTTCCAATCACTGCCATCTAAAGAGAAAATGGTTGTATAACATCTGATTTCTGAAACCAAAGTGGGGTGGGGAGGGAGGTCAGGTGATGGTGGAAGAAAACTGAACAGAAACATCCTAAGTGAAAAAGAAAGTTTACAATTGTCTAAAAAAAATCCAGTGAGTGAGAAAAATTAACAAAGAACATTTCAACTGAACTTTACTCATTAAGACTCCATCTGCTAATCATTCTCAAATCTCTTGTATGAACTTATATTTTCCACCCATAGTGCCATCTACAGTACGTGTAGGAATCATGGTATTTTTTAGGGGGCAAGTAACTGAAATGAAAGCCTGGCATACTATATAGGCTGCCATCATCATACCCTTTTAAATATATGCATTTATCAAAGTTACATGGTATATTTTCTCATTACCACATGTAAGGAAAGGCAATAATACTCAGTGGGCTGGTTATTATCTTCTAAAAATTAATATCATAAATCTAGAGCTTATAACTTTAAGTCTTTAAATTACATGTTATGTAACCATGAACAATGATGAAAAATAATTTATAATTTTGAACTAGAGTTTAAAGAAATGTTTTAAATATGCCCCAATTCCCATTTATTTCATCTTGCTGTGAGATACAAATTGGGACTCTCCAAGAAGAAGTAAAAAGAGTCCCCGTAAGAAGTAAAAAGAATCTCTTATTTTTGGTGGGATTCCTCTTTTCTGACCAGTAGGTTAACCTAGGGATAGACAGGACAGAAGAGGAAGAAGAATATCAAAAGCGAACAGACTGACTTAGATTTACAGGTGAAAGTTGGAAAAGCCTGAATGAAGGTGTCCCAGACCACAGATGACTTTCATGTCCCCAAGAGGACACTGGACCAATGTGTTATGTTATCATAACATAACTTTTAAGGTAAATCAGTGGACTCCATTAAAACTAATTTTTAGAATTAAAAAGAAATTTGATTTTGGAGATAACCAAAGATAACCAATAATATTAAGAAGACAAAGAGAATTTTTCTGCTTTGTTCAACCAACTATTCTCAACTGGGCATTAAATTTCATCTTTCTTCTCAAATTACATCACAGTAAGGTCACCATGTGTTGATAACAGAAAAAGAAATTAGCTGATATTTATTACTTTCCCCCCACTCTTCACCCCCTACCTCCTAAGTACAACTTTGCTACATGGTGCTATTTGAATAGTGTTGTCTGGATATGGAATCAGCCCCTCTTCTTTCCCATCTCCTAACTCTAGCTCTCAAAATCTGACCTAATTGTCAAGACCCAAATTAAATGTCGATGTATCCATAAAGCATTCTTTGATTCCTCCTTAGCTAGAAGTACTTTTCTTTAGCCTATGCATTTTTTAAAGCTCTTCTCTTAAACATTTCTTAGGGCCCTTATAAATATTCTACACATTAACAATTTAAGTACTTACAGGATTATAAACTCCTTGACAAAGAGAGAACTGCATTTTATTCATCCTTCCATGTCAGTACCTAGCACAGTGCCTGGCATAGGATAGGAAATCAATCTAATAAATAATATATGTTTACATTTGAAAGTTTATATGGCTCATAATAAGCCAAATAGTTCTTTTGAGAAACATCACGGCACAAAGATCAACAACAGAGGATCTTTGTTAAATATTTCTTGGACAAGGTAAGCTAAAACCTATGGCAACTCTAGTAAAATATACACATTTAAACTCATGATTTTTATGAGAGTAATAGTTAGTGTCATTCAGTCACCAGCAGTTTAGTGACAACTTAACGTTACAGCTTGGTAGAGCTTTGGTTAGGCTAAGGCATGTGATTTACCAGGAGCTAAATTTCTTAAGCTCTTTTCTAATCATTACTTTAATTTATAGATTAGACAGGTTGTACTGTTGCCAGGAAGATGTCACAACTACCAGAAAGGAAAGCATAAACAAATTTTAAAACATGCCAAAGGCTGAGAAGAAAGGCAAGTATTAAACAGAATCCTTAGCCTTATGTTTACTGATTTTGTTTCTTGGGGCACCCTTTGCTAAAGTAGAAAAATGCCGTACCAAAGTATCCCAGCCCTCATAGATTTATTCAGAGACCCTAGTAAATTTATGTATGTGGTATGTTATACTATATGAAATTAACTATAAAAGAGTTTCTATTAAAACAAGATTAACACACTTAGAAAAGAAGAACAGAAAATCTATGCAGAGACACAGAAAAGAATTAATTTCTGATACTAGCAAAATGTCCATGGAAAATAAAATTAGATGTGAACACGGATAGATAGAAATAACCAGCAGGGAAGAATTATAATTAAGCTAAAAGAGAAATAGATGAAAGGACCTCGTTAGTCTAACCCTGGACATAATCAACAAACTTCCCACAATCCCACAATATACCACAACCAACAAAAAGGAGCTTGTGGTCAAAAGTACACAAACAAGAGCTAGATACAAACCATGTCATTTGAAAGTTGGGAAATGCGTGGGAGAACCAAACAGACAACAAATAACAGGGAGGGAACATTATTGTAATTAGGTAGCTTTGGGGAAAGATATAACTATGAAGCTCAAGGTGCTACACAGACGACAAAGTCCTTAATTAGTTTCTTTGTTTTTTTAAGTAATGTTTCATGCTTATCAGGTATTTTCTGGTGTAGGTTGTAACATTTTTCTCCATTGGAATTTTAGGAAGAAAATAAATTGGAGAGGCTGCATTAGGTAGTGTTTAGAGAACAGACTCAAGCCAGATTTCCTGAATTCAAATTCCAGCTCTCTCACTTACTAGCTGTGTGACCTCAGGGATGTTATTTAACCTCTCTAAGCCTCAGTTTCCTCATCTATAAAATGGGAACTAATACTAGTTCCTCCCTGATAGGAGGATTTGTTTGTTATGAGGATTAAATAACTAATTTATATAAATCACCTTGGACGTATATCTCACAGTAAGTGCCATATGAATGTCTGCAAAATAAAATCTGTCATAAATAGTTTAGATTTCATCTGATGTAAGAAAAAGTTTGGCCCCCATGATTGAGAAGATCTCCATATATATATATATCATGATGACACTAGGCAGAACTTTAAAAGTTCTCTATTTCCGAAGAAGCCCCGCTTTGACTTTGTTTTCTGTCCTTCTTTCCCCACCCCCATGATTTCTAACTCTGCTTCAATAATGATAGTTAAAAGGTAGTTATCCAGGAAACAGTACACCTCTCGCTCAAGGTTCATAAGTGTTCATTTCCTCCAAATCTGCCATGCTCCACAGGAAATGAGAGGGGAAAAGAGGACATATATCCTCTTTTCTTATTAGATACATGACAGTAAGCATTAAAGCTGATGATAGGGTGGAGTTTGAGGTCTCAACAAGATTATGTAAAATCAAGAGTTCCAACATAGAGGTGCTGGTGTGATACCTAAAGAATAATATAGTAGAGCCTTTAAATAATTTATCAGCAAAAAATCAAGTAGATGGAGAGCAGGCTAATGGCCTCATTCCTAATAACAATCTCTAGAACATGAATAACAAGAAAAGTAAACTTGAAAGGTTAACACAAGAAGGCAAGTGTCACTGAGACTCATGACACTGGAAAGGTATGTTCTATTTTAATGATGCTATCGTGGTTGACACACCATGATGCTTTCCTAATACGGATTACAAAACATATAGACACAATGTACAGTAGTAACGGGAAATGTTACCTCTCCCAGCACTGGGGAGAGGTTTCATTCTGGTAAAAGTAGAGCACCTGCTAAGTTGATACCATATTGACAATTTCATTTCTCAGAAAGCAGAGGAAATGACAGAGAAAACTGCTATTCAGGACTGACAGGGAGGAAACTGTAGGTGATGTAGGAGTGACAAGAGCTTCAAAAGAAGTGATGGTGCTTGCTAGCTTGGACTCTGTAATAGCAAAGGAAGGAAACCTTTCACATGGGAGGACCTTAGACCCTGAGAGAGTAAATGTCAGTGTTCAGAGATCGGATGGAGGTAATTCCAAGCTAGAAACTCTTAACTGGGAGCGTAACCTAAGACAAATGGAAGGTAAGCCTTTAAAAACAAAATTATATGCTATTGATTCGAATGAGGAAAAAAGGAGGGAAGCAACTAAAGAAAAAAGAAAAACAAGTAGAGATGCATTTATTAAAGGATGAATGCATAAAGTGGCACAAACTCACTATAAAAATAACAGGAAAGGGCTTCCCTGGTGGCGCAGTGGTTGAGAGTCTGCCTGCCAATGCAGGGAACACAGGTTCATGCCGCGGAGCGGCTGGGCCCGTGAGCCATGGCCGCTGAGCCTGCGCGTCCGGAGCCTGTGCTCTGCAACGGGAGAGGTCACGACAGTAAGAGGCCCACGTACCGCAAAAAATAATAATAATAATTTTAAAAAACAGGAAAGTTAATGCCCAGAATGAGGTAAATATTTTTTTCCTACCACACTGTTTTTTTTCTCTTGCAGGTCAGAACTGCTGGTTATGTTCTGTCTATGAATGAAGAGCCCAAAGAATTAGAGCTTCAGCCTGGGAAAAGAACTCGGAAGAGTCCAAAATGGGGAATAGGCAGTATATGTTAGGATGTTGGCGGTATCGAAAATAGGCTATTTTATGGCCAACAGAAGAGTTTACAGGGACCATCAATAGGGACATGCTAACTTGGACTGAGGGTGCCAGGTGCTCTATAGAAATCGGGGAGTTAGGGCTGGCCCCATCAGTGGATCTGGTGAGGAGTACCCATATTTCTCTTGACTTCTCGCTAGGTAATTGTTATTGTTAAGCTTCTTGTTGCTTTTACCAAATATGTTTAAATTTTTATTTTTTGAGTTTTGCTGAGGTTCTTGAACCAAACCTGTAGTACTGCTGCATACATGCCAATTTGGGGAGCCATTCTTTCCAAAGACTGGAGTTTGGGCACGGGCTCGTACTGAATAATGTCTCTGAATCTTCCAGCTGTTTCTTGGTAAACATTGTTTCCTCCATGGATGCCTCTGGTACTTGCCTTTAGTGAGATCCTCTGAGTCTGGCATTCATTAATCTCTGCTGTTCACACATTCAGGTCCAATGACTAGTTATTATTATTATTTTTAAGTTATATACAACAAAAAAGTCTTTTTATTTGTGCTTGGACAGTTAGTGCAATATTAAGAAATGACAACTAAAAATAAACGTTCAAAATTATGTTCAAGTTAGAAATTCTGGTCAAAAGACTGAATGAGAAAAGAAGTACAAGACAAGGGAAGTGACTGAAAAAAAGTTACTTCAAATGAGTTCATTTTTCTAGGCCTGGGTGAATTTCATCCTAAGACACCAAGAAAACTTACATATACAATCATGCAACCATTACTGGTTTTCTCTAAAGAAAGGAGAATGGAAGTCTGGAGATAAACAAACATGATTGTGATTTTCAAAAAGGAAGGAAATAGGGATCCTGAATACAACACCACCAGCTCAGGAAAGGAGCAGACCAAGGGGAGCCAGAGCAGTAACGTGACCAAGGTGATGGCATGCGAGGGGCGTCAGACACTGCCTCTGGGGCCAGCCTCTAGAGGCGTGCCTGTGCACGCACGCGCACACAGTCACAGTAGGGTAGGATACAGACCTCCACTGCCATTGCTGTGAGACATCTCTAACCACATCTGTGTCTTTACACCCTCTAGGGTCAAAGCCCCAGGACAGAGAGCCCAACTGGCTAAGCATGGATCTTATGTGTATGTCTTAGTAACAGGGCTGGGACCAGGGTAAGGTGACTGAGGAACTTGCATTGGGCACAAAATTTAAAGGGGCACCCAAAAACTCACTAATCAAGATAAGCAGTATTTTAATGCAATATATTTTAAAATCAAAATTGATGGAAAAAATCCATGATGAACAAAATATTAAAATTTAAAGAAATTTTAAATTTCTTTAAAATGCCAAACCATACTGGTGCCTAAAGCAAAAGGGAAAATCAATAATACTGATCCTTTCTTCAAACTTTTCATATTTTGTTCATCATGGATGTTTTACATTAATTGTGATTCTTAAAAATATTGCATTAAAACAGTTCTTAATTACTGCGGATTTTTGGCATTCCCTGAAATACTGTCACTAAGGTAAGTGCCTCATTCTCCCCACTCCAGCCCCACGCCTGCCCCTAGTTTCCAGGGAGCAGCAAGAGGGACTGTCTAGAGCCATCTTTGATTTCCCCCATGGGACGCCTGGCTCTCCAACAGGAGGCGAGTGTGGATGCTCCTTCTGCCTGGAACACTAATCTATCCTGCCTCCTTCCTCTCCTTTTGATCTTTAGGTCTCGGTTTAGATATCTGCTCTTCACTACTGGTTTAGGTGTTCCTCCGCTGCCCTAGCATCTAATACTACAGCGTATCAAAATACTTATCACCAAATACTTATCAGTGTTCCACAATTTGTTTACATCCTCCCCCGACTACTACCTTAGATGGCATGGATTCTAGGATATCCACCCCTGCATCACTCTTATACCTAACAGAGTGCCTGAAATGTATTAGGCCCTCCATACATATTTGCTGAATGAATGGCATGGAAGCCATGTCACAGGGGATAAACTGAAATTAAAAGTGTTGATTTTGGCAGAGAACAAACTCAGGGAAATATAAACAGCTGTCCTCATCTATCTGAGGAGGGAGGCTGAGATTGCTATTTCTCAATCTTCTGTCCACTCCCACTCCTCCTGGAGGGGATTCATTACACTTCCATCACAACTGGCTCACAATGGCATTAAGTATTCATTAAGTCTGGGATTTTTTTTTTTTGGAGGGTGGTGGTGGTAGTACATATGCTAGAGTGGATCTTGTACGTTGGAGAATACCGTGTCAGAATGGTGAAGAGGCGGTACCTGTGTTATTCGCCTTCAACCTGAAAATCATAGCATCAGTTGTTCTTGCCCCCAATAACTCTGCAGGAGACACCTAGAACCCACTGTGCAATACTATCGTAGAATAGATTTTGGCTCAACATGAGAATCGTTAACCTTTAGAGCTATTCATAAACAGAATGAGTAGACACCTGAAATGATGAATAAGCCATGACCACAAATCTTGCAACTTCTTGTCAGCATGCTGCAAAGTGAACCTGGCAGAAACTGGAGTGGCAGTGGAGATGCAGTATTGAATAGTGAGCCTCAAAAAGACATATCCATGTCCTAACGCCTGGAATCAGTGAATGAGACCTTATTTGGGAAAAGGGTCTTTTCAACTGCAATCAAGTTAAGGATCTTTGAGATGAGATCATCCGGGATTATCCAGGTGAGTCCTATATCCAGTGACATAAGAGACAAAGGGAAAGAAGCCAGGAGGCAAAGAGAAGGCGGTCACATGAAGACAGAGGCGGGGGAACTTAGCCAAGTAGACTTGTAAGGTGTTCTAAAGCTAAGAATCTTTGTTTCTAGTTATTTCCTGCCTAGTGGAAAAAAATAATAATAACACAGTCCATGTGGAAAGCTACAACTTAGGAAAGTTTTTCTGCAATGTTACCAGAAACTGATACCTCTACTCTCCAGACAATAGACAAGAGGAGATATACTTTGATACAAGCAAGTAGGCATACAAAATTCACCAATAAATTAACTATGATGTTACAAAGTTCACAGTACCAGCCTATCTCTAGCAAATACATGAAGCTGTGTCTAACATGTAGGGTGCCATTAGATGGGTGCCATCCAAATGTCACGGTCACTTAGGGAATGGTAGCTAATCCAAATTATGCAGGTGAGAGCCAAAGTATACTCTTCTGAGGGGCCACAAAATACTTTCCAAGACCCCAGTGTCTAAACACTGTCAAATGTAGGCCACTAGCTTTCATAAGTGTTTTATGTCCCTTTGTAGAAAAAATGTCGCTATAGGCCCATCTCACTCTATCCTTAACTTGCTGTTAATTTACAAAATGGGCTTATAAAAGTCTGTGAGTACTTTATAAGCTTTTGAAGAAAATGTGAATACTCCAAAATAATGATGTTCCAATTTCACACCTATTTTCTGGTTGTTAATTAAAAAGGGGCATAGTACAACTAAAACAAAGGAATATACCTTGACTATATGGCACCAAATAGTGTTTTTCACATCTCTAAATTATTTTTATAAGACAAAATACTTTAAATAAAAAGGAATATTTTTCTCCTTCCATTAAAGTTTTATTTGCTGATCACAAAACTATTTTATTTAACAGCCTAGTATGTGATGGAGTTGGGTTGCACACAGATAATAAGTGATAGATCCAAACCCCGATACCTTTGCTCTGAGCTCTTAACCAGTCTGTCATCCTGTCTCTCAAGTTCTTATTTGGTTGGTGTTAGAATAAGCTACCCTTGTAATAGGGAAGAACATATCTAACTCCATATTGCATTTGTTTCTTTTACGTTAAACTTTGTATTCTATTGCTTTTGCTACCAGTTAATCACTAAAGGGATGTTGCCTGTAGCTTAAAGTATATATAATGGTTCATTTCTGGGAGCCCTGCCTGCTATGCCTGCGTTAAACTAAAATACCTTTGTTTAAGCTCACAGGAAACATCCTGACCAGGCCCACCTGTGAATGGCTGCAGAAAAGAAGAAATTAAGACATCCCCTCTAGAGTCTGGCCAGAACCAAGAAATATTTGCAACAACTTACTGCTTTTTTGCTTTACCTCTTCATCTTTCTCTCTGTTCTATAAAAGAAACTAGCATCCAAACCAGGGCAAGATGATTCTTTGGGGCACTAGTCCACCATCTTCTCAGTCTGCTGGCTTTCCGAACAGTAGCGATTCCTTGCCCCATAAGTTCATCTTCTATGTCCACAAGTCTGTTTCTGTTTTGCAAATAAGTTCAATTGTATCATATTTTAGATTCCACACATAAGTGATATCATATGACATTTCTCTTTCTCTGTCTGACTTACTTCACTTAGTATGATTAATCTCTAGGTCCATCCAGGTTGCTGCAAATGGCATTATTTCATTCTTTTTTACGGCTGAGTAATATTCCACTCTGTGTGTGTGTGTGTGTGTGTGTGTGTGTGTGTGTGCGCGCGCACGCATGTGCACATGCATGCGCGCGCCCACAGACAGAATAACCCAGGGGTTCTTAACCTTGGCACTACTGACATTTTAGGACAGATAATTCTTTGTTGTGGGGTTGCGTTATTTATTATAGGATGTTTATCAGGATCCCCGGCCTCTACGCAATTAGATGCCAGTAGCATTCCCTCCCCACCTTCCTCAACTGTGAAAACCAAAATGTGTCATGGGGGCAAAATCAACCCTCAGTTAAGAATCCCAGAATTGACAAAGACAAACCAACCATTCTAGTTCCAAGATGTAAATTCCTATCCCAATCCTGTTTTCTTCACTATCTTTTCTTCTCTACTTCCCAAACTAGAACCAAATAAAAGCCTTCCTTTCCACCCACTAGCTCTCTACCTTGATGCTATAGCAGAAGCATCCCTTATATCAGGGGTCCCCAACCCCCGGGCCGTGGACCAGTATGTAGAAGATGAACTTATGGTTACCAAAGAGGAAAGGGTGGGGAGGGATAAATTAGGAATTTGGGATTAACAGATACACACTACTATATATAAAATAGATAACCAACAAGGATCTACTGTATAGAACAGGGAACTATATCAATATCTTGTAATAATCTATAATGGAAAAGAACCTGAAAAAGAACACACACACACACACACACACACACACACACACACACACACACACACACAAATGAATCACTTTGCTATACACCTGAAACATTGTAAATCAACAATACGTCAATAAAAAAATTAATCTTTTTAAAAAAGAATGAAGATGAAAGGGGTAGTGGGTGAAAAAAATTCAGCAGAGAAAAAGAAACTCTGTAGCTCAAAGCTGGCCAATTAGAATGGGAAGCAGAAAGAAAGAAAAAGAGAGAAAGAGAAAGACAGAAAAGAGGGAATGAGAGAGAGAAAGAAAGGTGGGGGGGGAGAGAAAAGAATAACCACTCTTCCTTTTACAGTTTCTGACACATGGAAAGAAGAACAGAGCATAAGAGAGGAAAGCCAAATGAAAGTCTTTCTCAGAATTAAAAGTAGAAACAGGAGAATCAAGACTAGTCTACCTAAAGGAGGCTAAATGTAAAGAACTTGAAGTTACACAGTTCTACTGAATGCACAGTTACAGGCATGTGCATAGAATGCTCTTTAACACTAAGTAAATATTGTAAATTACAGCAAGGTATTCTGGTGAGGTTTGTGGGAAAACAAAACAAAACAGAAAACCTAAGGGATTAAGATAGATTGAGAATATCTGTGATATGAGTATTATAAAGTATTTTAAATTATTTTTTTAAATACGTAACAGGTCTGTTATATATATTTTAGGAATAAGTGAGTTAAAAAATGTAATAATCTACCTTTAAATTAAGTTTACCTAACCTGACTTCCTGGACCAAGGTGGCCAAGATTCACCTACTTTACTAAGAATAAATTTAGGAAGAGGCAAGATTTTCTAAATAAAAAAAGCAAAGAAAAAAAGATTTGACCACTTAAAAACTCAAAACTTCTGTATACCAAATATCATAAACAACATTAAAAGGTAGATTGGGAAAATATTTGCAATAAATATCATAAAGGCTAATACACTTAATTTACAAAGAGGCATACAAAGTAAATAAATATTAATAAGCCCAACAGAGAAAAGCATAAACATATGAACTGACAGAAATGACATGAATTCACAAAACTGTTAACAAACATGAAAAATGTCACCCTCGTTGTTTTAAAAATGCACATGAAAACAAGATACCCTAGATTAAATGCAATCCCTATCAAAATCTCAGCTGGCCTCTTTGTAGAAAATGACAAGCTAATCCTAAAAGGAAAAACAAAGTTGGAGGACTCCCTCTTTCCAATTTTAAAACATACTACAAAGCTACAGTAATCAAGACTGTGTGGTACTGGCATCAGGATAAACATATAGATCAATGAAATAGAATTGAGGGTCCAGATCCAAACAAAAATAACAATATTCAAAAATCAACTCAAGGGACTTCCCTGGTGGTCCAGTGGTTAAGAATCCGCCTTCCAATGCAGGGGATGCAGGTTCAATGCCTGGTCAGGGAACTAAGATCCCACATGCTGTGGGGCAACTAAGCCCGTATGCTGCAACTACAGAGCCGACGCACTCTGGAGCCCACACGCCACAACTAGAGAGAAGCCCGTGCACCACAATAAAGAGCCCACATGCCGCAACTAAGACCTGACGCAGCCAAAAAATAAAATAAAAATAATAAATACTTTAAAAAAAAAAACCCAAAACAAAAACAAAAATCAACTCCAATTGATCAAGATCTAAATGTAAGAGTTAAAATCATTGTGACCTTAGATTAGGCAATGGTTTCTTAAGATATGAAACAAAAGTAAAAATAACAAAAGTAAAAATTAGATAAACTGGACATTATCAACGTTCAAAAGTTTTGTGCTTCAAAGGATACCATTAAGAAAGTAAAAAGAACCACAGAATGGGAGAAAATTTTTGCAATTAATTTACCTGATAAAGGTCCAGTATCCAATATATACATATTTTGGATATATATTATTTACATATATATAAAAATAAACTCTTACAACTCAATAATAAAATTATAAAATTAACTCAATTTAAAAATGGGCAAAATATCTGAATAGCCATTTCTCCAAGGAAGATATGCAAATGGATAATAAGCATATTAAAAGATGATCAACATCATTAGCCATCAGGGCAAATCAAAACCACAATGAGATACCACTTTACATCTACTAAGATGACTAAGATAGATAATAACAAGTGTGAGTGACGATATGGAGAAACCCTTATACACTGCTGGTGGGAATGTAAAATGGTGTGGCCATTTTGGAAAATAGTCTGGCAGTTCCTCAAATGGTTAAACAAAGACTTACCATATGACTCAACATTTCCATTTCTAGGAATATACCCAAGAGAAACAAAAATATATGTCCACACCAAAATTTGTACACAAACGTTCATAGTGGCATTACTCATAAGAGCCCCAAAGTGGAAACAATAAAATTGATGAATGAATAAACAAAATGTGGTATATCCATTCAATGGACTATTATTTGGTGATAAAAATAATGAAGTAGTGAGACATGCTACAACATAGATGAACCCTGAAAACATTATGCTAAATAAAAGAAGCCAACTGTGGTGATCATTTCACAATGTATACAAGTGTGGAATCACTATGTTGTACACCTGAAACTAATATGGGTTATATGTCAATTATACTTCAATTTTTAAAAAGAAAGAAGCCAGACACAAGAAGCCACATACTGCGTGATTCCACATATGATTTGATCAGAACAGGTATATTTCAGGAAAGCAATCTGACAAAGGTATCAAGAATCTTAAAATGTTTATAGTTTCTGACTCAGAAATCTGTACATATTATGCGATATATTTACATACAAGATATTCTTCATGCCATTATTTTTAATATTAAAAATATGGGAAAAACCTAAATATTGACTAATAGGAAAGTGGCTATGTAAATGATAGTTTCCAAAACACATTTAATTCTATAGGATGTCTTACCAGATGGGAGAAATCAAAAGCAAAATAAAATCTCTCTCTTCCTCTCCCTCTCTCTCTGGTGATATGATATGAAAAAAATTGAATGAGACAAAAAAAAAATAGAAATACACCAAAATATTAACACTGACTGGTGAGATTATGTGTATTTTTTATTTTTTTCTTTGAAACTTTCTTATTTGCCAGATTTTCTAAAATCTACATATAAAAAAAGTTTTTAAAAGTATCAATAACATCAAGAATTGGTTTCTATCACCTCAACTAAATAAATTTAAGGAATCAGACACTTTTCTCAAAGGTTGGGAGTCTGAAGATACAAAATTAAGCTGAGATTCCACCTCTGTTCAGTTCCTTTCAAGAAAATGCTACAGCACTCAAATACCACGGCACCCTCTTTTGGAAGAAATGCATTGTTCTTCATTGGGAGCCTGCTGAAATCACTAAATTTTTAGAGCTTAGAGTCTTTAAAGATTACTAAGCCTGATCTCCTCATTTTATATGAGGAAATTAGGGTTCAAAAAGAAGAGACCACCCAAGATTATAAAGGGAGGTAGCAGCAGAGTTGGGAACAGAGCCCCATATCAGATCCTAACCAGAGCTTACTTTTTATGATCTTCCCATTCTTTATTCAATAAATATTTTAAAGATTAAAAAATAATAATACTCTTCCAATCTTGAGTAAGTGTGAAGGCCTATACTCAACAGGCACTCTAGGCACCCAGCCTTTAAAAGTATTATTTTAGGAAGACACGTCCATTCTTGCCTGCTGCTTGACACAAATTAGAGCAAGAATTTATAAACCTCACAACTTCTGCATTTGTCTATTAATAATACATCTTCTTCTAAAAAGAAGCAACAGGAGATGACAGAGTAAAATCACTCTGTTTAATTCTAGAAAATAAAATCTTAACGAGAATTGACTCAATATTATTTCAGGGCTTCTGAGAAAATCTGTTACTATATAACTGAACTAGTGTACTGGGATATTATTCTGGAGTAAAGTCCTAAAATTTCATTATTCAGGCTGGCTGATGAATGGCAATTCATAAAAGGAAAGAAACAGTACATAACTCTTTTCCAAAAATATAAAATAATACAGGTTTGCCATTTTGGCTTTTATCATTTTCCTACTCCTAGATCTGAGTAGTACCCTGCTTCCCTGACAGACAGTATTCTTTGAAACACCCTGTGTTTTCCTCTTAATTGAAAGATGATTGACAAAAAGAAACAAATGAATATTTTGACAAGTGATGAGTAAAGGATAATGTGTAGTTTTTATCATTAGCTGCACTGACGGTCTTTAAAGCATACAGAGCAGATGCACTGGGGATAAGATACTTACTCTGGGCTGATAATTATCTGTCTATTGATGAATCTGTAAAGATAATCAATCATTCATTCTTCTGACAATACTTATTGAGCAGCCATTATGTGCAAGGCATGGTTTTAAGTGCTGGGAATATAGTAGTGAACAAAAGGGGTAAGGTCCCTGCTCTCATGGAACTTACATTCTTGGGAGGTGGGAAACTGTTAGAAAACAAAAACAAATAAATGAACAAGGCGATTGCGAAGTACGAATAAAACAGGTATCTACGAAAAACATTAAAAATAATCTTTCCAGTGCTATACACCCACTAAGAAATGTTCATCAGTTCCACTATGGCAACCGAGCCAGTCCTTTACATATATCATTGTCCATTAAGATGCAATGTGATGTGGGCATGAAGCCTACAGTGACTTGCTTTGCTGAAGAAAACTGGAGGAGGGGAACTGTTTTGCTCTTTTTATCAGAAACTCAGTAGGGATGTCTTAGTCTTCCAGAACTCTAAATCAATCTATTTATCCAATATCTAAAGTAGGCAACATTTCAGGTATTTCTAGCTAGTCACATGTGTTGATTTTTCAAGATAATTAATACCTACCAACCATGAGCCTCTTCCTGCAAAATTCTGCCACTGTCAGAATACTAGCTATTCTTGTCACTCCTGCTGACTTCCCAGTCTAAATCTTCCCTATGCGTTGGTCAAGACCCACAAGCTAAAAGTTAAAAATAAAAACCACCAGATGTATCTGAAATCAGATATATTTTATATGACCTGGGGCTTTTCCTCATCCACTTTCTGAATGAAAGACACCATTTGAAAGCAGAGAATGAGGGACTTCCCTGGTGGCGTAGTGGTTAAGACTCCACGCTCCCAATGCAGGGGGCCTTGGTTCAATCCCTGGTCAGGGAACTAGATTCCACATGCATGCTGCAACTAAGAGTCTGCATGCCACAACTAAGGAGCCCTCAAGCCGCAATTTTAAAAAAGGAGCCTGCCTGCCACAACTAAGGAGCTGGCAAGCCGCAACTAAGGAGCCCGTGAGCCTCAACTAAGACTGGGTGCAACTAACTAACTAAATAAATAAATTTACATAGGAAAGGAAGGAAATAGAATAGCCTAAACATTAAAAAAAAGAGAGAGAGGGCTTCCCTGGTGGCGCAGTGGTTGGGGGTCCGCCTGCCGATGCAGGGGACGCGGGTTCGTGCCCTGGCCCGGGAGGATCCTGCATGCCGCGGAGCGGCTGGGCCCGCGGGCAATGGCCGCTGGGCCTGCGCGTCCGGAGCCTGTGCTCCGCGACGGGAGAGGCCGCGGCGGTGAGAGGCCCACGTACCACAAAAACAAAAAAAAAAGAGAGAGAATGAGATGAAGCATCTTCATGATCCAAAACTAAATAAACATTTTGTTAGTGGAGAAAGGAAAAATACAGATTCATTTTTGAGAAATAATTAACAGAGACTCAATTTACACTTTATAAATAGGAACATTTTTCTATTTATTCAGAGCTCCAAAAACCCTTGTAATTTCCGAAGTGATAAGGGTACTAAGGTCACCTTTTGCTCTAATATTTGGTCTTTAATCCCAGTTCCTGAAACAGAGCTCCTAAATCCCTTGGGATTTCCAGGGTGTTAGGCGTGTCTTTTGTTCTAATGAGGGGGGCTCCTGGATAGCTTCAGGATGGGGGCTGGTCACCAGGAAGACAAGCCACGTTTAGAAGCTTGAAACTTTCAGCCCCAGCCCACTTCCATCCTCCAGGAGGGGAAGAGGAGCTAGAAACTGAGTTAATGATTGATCATGCCTATGTTATGAAGCTTCTATAAGAATCCTAGAAGATGGGGTTTGGAAAGTTTCTGGGCTGATGAACACATCTAGGTGCAGGGAGGGTGGCACACTCCAACGCCACGGGGATGGAAGCTCCTGCACTCGGAACCCTCCATACCTGGAAATATCTCTTCACCTGGCTATTCATCTGTATTCTTTATCACATCCTTTAATATGATAAACCAGTAATCGTAAGTGTTTCCTTGAGTTCTGCGAGCCATTCTAGCAAATGACAGAACTTGAGGTGGGGTCGTGGGCACCTCTTAATTATAGCTGGTCAGTCAGAAGTACAGGTGACAACCTGGGACTTGCAGTTGGTGTACGAGGGGTATGGGGAATCTTGTGGGACTGGGCCCTTAACCTACCCCAGTTGGTGTTAGAATTAAATTCAACTGTAGGACACCCAGCTGCTGGTCAGAGAATGCTAGATGTGTGGAAAACCCGTACATCTGGTGTGGAAAACCCGTACATCTGGTGTGAAAAGTGAAGTGTGGGATGTTCTATGTGAGTAGTAAAAAGGAGACACAGAGAAGTGTGTTTTTCCTTTAAACCCCTCAACTCACTTCATTTTGGCTGCTTGGTCCCTTCCTTCCACCTCCATAGCTCACTCTGTGGTCACCAATGATCTCCATATCACAGTATCCAATGACATTTCCTGATCCTCGTTCGCCATGATAGTTCTGCAATATTTAAAAATGCTAACCTCTGCCTCCCTTTCGAAACACTGTTCCCTTGACTGCTGTAATAACACATTCTTCTAGTTTACCTGCAACCTCTGCAGCCACTCCTCCATCTTCTTCACAAGCTTGGCCACTTCTACACAGAGGTAGAAGTGCACAGACCCTTCTTCTGAACTCTAGGCCTATATTCCCAACTATTAGGTATCTCCTTTTAGATACCCCACAGGCATCAAACTCAACACATCTAAAGGCAGACAGAGTCAAGATTTTCCCTCCAAACTTCTTCCAACCTCTCTCAGGAAATGGCCATCACCATCCACCTAGTTAAATGAGCCCACACCTTGGTGTTGTCCTTGGCTGCTTTCCCTAATTCATACACTTCCATGTAGCTCATTATGAGATTCTCTATTTCCTAAATATTTGAAGATTCATCCACTTCCTACTTGTCTCCCCATCTCTAAATCTGTCTTTCTGTGCTTCATTCTAGGTGAATTTCTCAGTACCAACTTACAATTCATAAATTCTTTCATTGTAGCCAGTCTAGAGTTTATCATGTCTACTGAATTCATTATTTCAATGACTATTTTTCATTCAAGATATCTGATTGTTTTTAAACATCCATCTGTTCCTGTTTCATTTCTGCCTGTTTTTTGTGTCATATTCTCTTGCTCATCTTAAATGGAATATATTTATTTGATCTGAGCATATTAAACATACTCACTTTAAAATATTTGAAACTTTCATCGAATTAATTTCATCTGTAAATTTATCTTTTTAAAATTAAAAAAAATTTAGTGAATGAAACATTCTACAGTACTTTACAATTTACAAAAGTTTCACACACTTGATTTCATATGATCCCACAATAATGCTTTCTTTTTTCCCTACCCCTATACTGCCCCCTGCCCTGTAACCACTACTGTAAATTTATGACTTAATTGTTGATTTTGTTGGTTGCTTACCTTTGCATTAATTTTTTCACATTTTTGAATTTTGGTTTGTAGAGTCATTTGCATTTCAAGTTAGAGTTTTTGTTTGTTCTTTTCCTCTTTAGCACTTTCTCTCTTCTTGACTTCCTCTATGCTGATCTAATCCTTGCTTAAAAGTTTTGGGAGTACTCGCCTCCTTAGTTCCTGAGTCCTTTGTTGAGACTGGTCACTGGTGCACTGCCAGGCTATTTCTTGCCTTTACTCCTGGGGCTTGCAGCTAGTTACAGGTCATAACTTCAAATGGTAACGAAAAGGTTTTTTTCTTGCCCCAGCCTCCTCTGCCACTTTGAGGAGCCTTGCTCTTGCCCTAGCTTTAAGCAATAAATCTGCCTTTGCCCGCATCTCACATGGCACACTTTTAGTCTTTACTACCCCAAAGGAGTTGAATTCCCTGCCTCTATGCCTCTACTGAACTCAGGATTAAGCAAGCCTGTGATTTTGGCTCTACTCAAGATTTTATGTTTCTAATGTTTTGTTTTGCTTTGGGGGTTGGAGGTATCTTTTCGGTTTTGTTTCTATACTTCATCTATCATTGGTATGTATTTGGTGCAGAGGTGGTACATCAATGTATGAATTTATGGAACAATTTTGACTAGAAATTACAGATCCATTCTTCACACTACAGCTAGAATTCTACTTTCAAAAATGAAAGCCTGATTACATCAATTCCGTGCTTCCTATCACTCTTAGGAAAAAGACACAAGTCCTTAAAGTCTACAAGGTCTGGCCCCTAGGCTCCTACCACCCCAACCTTTCAGTCCCGCATATGTGCCATGTTCCTCCCCCGACCCTACCCCAAAGGCCATTGCACATGCTCTTCTCTCTACCTAAAACTCTCTTTCCATCCTTCTTTGTTAACTTTCTTTACTTAGTTAATGCCTACTCATCCCTCTGATCTCAACTCACTTGCCATTTCTTCACGGAAATTTTCCCTGATCTCCTTGTCTAGCTCAAGTTCTTTTTCTTAAATGCCTTCATAGCACCACATACCTTTTTTCATTGTTTGTTTGGTACCACTTATCATAACTGCAATTTTACATGTATTTCTGTGATTATCATATTAATGTCAGGCTATAAACTCCACGGGGGCAAGGGTCATGTCTGTTTTTATTTACCACTGTATCCCCAAACTAGCTGCTGCGTGAGTGAAAGAAAATTCTAACTCTTCAACATGGTATTCCAGGTACTCCCAACGATAGCCACAACCAACCCCACCATACAAGCACTACTAGCTACTAATACCAATCAAGTAAGCTATGCTCCAGCTATTAGTGGCCTACTATTCTTCAAGTATGCCTTTATTTTCTGCCTCTGAATACTTATGGCTAAAATCATTGTCTCTGCTTAGAACATCCTCTCCACTAACTCAGCCTGATGAAGATTCATCGCAAATGCCACCTTGTTCATGAAGCCTTTCCCTAAACTCCTTATCTATACTTTATTTATGGTATTAATATTTCCCCTCATATATATATATAGTGATATATATATCTATGATATAGATAGATAGATATATCTGTCACTTCCTCTAGGTTGTAAGTCTCCTAAGGGCAAAAGGCCATATGGCCATTTCCACAACCACATAACAGTCACTTAACATTTGCTGAACTGATCTTGGGCATAGATAATTAAGCTTATTTTTGTTGATTTGTAGAAGATACCAATTTTATTAGAAAGTGACTATGCTGTATTTAAACTTCATCAAACAAAATGTTATACTAAAACAAACCCCTTTTGGTTTTGAGTTATATAAAATAAATGTTTGGTTGTTTTGTGCATGTTATACTGAAATAAAAATAAGAACACATGGAGAGGGGCTTCCCTGGTGGCACAGTAGTTAAGAATCCACCTGCCAATGCAGGAGACACGGATTCGAGCCCTGGTCCGGGAAGATCCCACATGCCATGGAGCAACTAAGCCCATGTGCCACAACTACTGAGCCTGCACTCTAGAGCCCACGAGCCACAACTACTGAGCCCACGCACCTAGAGCCCATGCTCCATGACAAGAGAAGCCACTGCAACGAGAAGCCCACACACCACAACGAAGAGTAGCCCCAGCTCACCACAACTAGAGAAAGCCCGTGCACAGCAATGAAGTCCCAACGCAGCCATTAATTAATTAATTAATTAATTAAATTAAAAAAACACTTGGAGAGGACAAAAGGACATATTTTATGGTTTCTAAGGTGACACAAATAAATGTAAATAAACCTCTATCAATGTTTTACTTATTCTTTCTGCTATTAAAACTTAGAATATCTTAATTTCTAAATGGGTAGCAAGAGTTTTGTTTTGGCGGGGGGTGGGGGGTAGGGGGGAGCGGGGGGTAGTGGCAGTGCGGTGATAAAGAGAGTGGAGCTGCTCCCTTCCGGAGCTGGAAAGCACACAGGTTAGTGGCCACAGGGGCACTCTCATTTTGAGACCATGCCATATCCCATGAAAATCTGGAGAAGGGTTTCCTTGAGTTGGCAGGTCTATGTTGGTGAATTAAAGGAGAGAAAAAGGACACAAAAGATAAGTAATCTCAGGGTGTAAGGCTCAGCAGGTACAGAATAGAAAACCCAATGAATATAAAGAAAGAAAGAAATCAAGTCTCAGGACAGCACGGAAAAGCAGCAGAACAAAGAAACAGTGGGAAAGATTCCTACCTATTCCTTCTACAGCAACACACCAAAATAACTGCATGTCTTTTTAAGAGAAATACATAAAAAGTGATCTCTACCTATAATATAATTATAACCTTGCTAAAGAGAAATCTTACACACGAGACAATCATCAGAGAATTCCAAGTAATCTTTAAATGCTAAATGTAATCTTGCAGTTACAGAAAATAATTGGGCAGATGTGTCCATTTCACTAATACAGCTAAACTAGTGAAAAACACAGGTAGAGCTAAACAAAATTGATGCAAAATAACCAAAAGTGTTCAGTGTATCAAGTGTGGAAAAAAGGTTTTAAGTTCTAAAGCATTTCAAACCACAGAAAGGGTAAGTTCTTTTCTCTGCATTTCCACTGACTCTAAAAATAAACCCCAATTATTTTCCAGATTATAAAAGAAATATGAGTTCATTATTTTAAAAAATTCTAACACTACACAAATGCATCATAATGAAAACCAATAATCTATATAACTATTTCCTTTGGAGGTAACCAGTGTTATCAGTTGGGTAACAACCACTTTTTGATTACCTGAGACACAGGAATAGGAGAGCTGCTCTGAACAAGTTATGCTATTATTTCAGTTTCTCCTTTGACCTGTACCCTTCCTACTCCACTGCTAAGGAGGCAGAAGAGGAAAAAGAACATCCAAACTACATGCTGATCTTCCACAACAGGCAAACCACAAACAAGATTAACCCCTGGAAAAAAAAGAAAAAAAACCCAAAGCTGACTGGGCAAAACTGTTACACTACATGGCAGAAACAAGTATTACTTGATTTTGAGAAATGGAGTAAAAGTAGAAAAAACACTAACCTTTCCTTTTTATTACCCTCAATAATCAAAAAAGGGGATAGCATTTTTCCTTCAAAGAAAAAAGGTTTTATTTTAGAATAGTTTTAGATTTAGCAAAAAGCTACGAAGATAGTACAGGGAGTTCCCATGTGCCCTGTACCTAGTTTTCTGTGTCATCAATATCTTCTGTTAGTGTGGTACGTTTGTCACAATTAATGAACCAGCATGGATACATTATCATTACCCAAAGCTCATACTTTGTTCAGATTCCCTTAGTTTTCACTTCCTGTCCTTTTTCTGTCATAGCATCCCATCCAGGATACCACATTACATTTAGTTGTCATGTCTCATTAGACTCTTAGCTGTGACAGTTTCTCAGACTTTCCTTGATTTTGATGACCTTGACAGTTTTTTGAGGAGTACTGGTCAGGTATTATGTAGAATGTCCCCCAACTGAGATTTATATGGTGCTTTTCTCATGATTAGACTGGGGTCATAGGTTTGGGGGAGGAAGACCACAGAGGTAAAATGCCACTCCACCAACATCATAGCAAAAGTAGACACTATCAACATTACTTATCACTGTTGATGTTAACTTTGATCACCTGGCTGAGGAAGTGTTTGTCAAGTTTCTCCACTGTGAAGTTATTCTTTTTTCCCCCTTTTCATACTGTAATCTTTGGAAGGAAGTCAGTGTGCAGCCCACACTTAAAGAGAGGGCAGTTATGCTCTACCTCCCTGGGGGCAGAGTATTTACACTAATTATTTGGAATTCTTCTGCTCGAGTAATGTGTCTGTTCTCCCCCACTTAGTTATTTATTTAATCATTTATTTATAGTAGTATGAACTCATGGATATTTATACTTTGAGTTATAATCTAATATTACTTTATTTTGCTGTTTACTTAGTTTAGCTTTGGCAATTACAAGCTTTCTGTTCACTCCCATGTTCCTTTGACATACCTCCATAATTGTGTGTTTTTGTAAGCACTTCCTCACTTCTGGCACTACAAAATTCCCTACTGGTACAACATTCTTTTTTAAAAGCTAAAAAACATAGCTAATTAGGTAGGTCTGAAATAGAAACTGTTTTAAAAGGAAAATTTTATCTTAAAATAAGCATTTAGATCCCACATGCCATGGAGCAACTAAGCCCATGTGCCACAACTACTGAGCCTGCACTCTAGAGCCCACGAGCCACAACTACTGAGCCCACGCACCTAGAGCCCATGCTCCATGACAAGAGAAGCCACTGCAACGAGAAGCCCACACACCACAACGAAGAGTAGCCCCAGCTCACCACAACTAGAGAAAGCCCGTGCACAGCAATGAAGTCCCAACGCAGCCATTAATTAATTAATTAATTAATTAAATTAAAAAAACACTTGGAGAGGACAAAAGGACATATTTTATGGTTTCTAAGGTGACACAAATAAATGTAAATAAACCTCTATCAATGTTTTACTTATTCTTTCTGCTATTAAAACTTAGAATATCTTAATTTCTAAATGGGTAGCAAGAGTTTTGTTTTGGCGGGGGGTGGGGGGTAGGGGGGAGCGGGGGGTAGTGGCAGTGCGGTGATAAAGAGAGTGGAGCTGCTCCCTTCCGGAGCTGGAAAGCACACAGGTTAGTGGCCACAGGGGCACTCTCATTTTGAGACCATGCCATATCCCATGAAAATCTGGAGAAGGGTTTCCTTGAGTTGGCAGGTCTATGTTGGTGAATTAAAGGAGAGAAAAAGGACACAAAAGATAAGTAATCTCAGGGTGTAAGGCTCAGCAGGTACAGAATAGAAAACCCAATGAATATAAAGAAAGAAAGAAATCAAGTCTCAGGACAGCACGGAAAAGCAGCAGAACAAAGAAACAGTGGGAAAGATTCCTACCTATTCCTTCTACAGCAACACACCAAAATAACTGCATGTCTTTTTAAGAGAAATACATAAAAAGTGATCTCTACCTATAATATAATTATAACCTTGCTAAAGAGAAATCTTACACACGAGACAATCATCAGAGAATTCCAAGTAATCTTTAAATGCTAAATGTAATCTTGCAGTTACAGAAAATAATTGGGCAGATGTGTCCATTTCACTAATACAGCTAAACTAGTGAAAAACACAGGTAGAGCTAAACAAAATTGATGCAAAATAACCAAAAGTGTTCAGTGTATCAAGTGTGGAAAAAAGGTTTTAAGTTCTAAAGCATTTCAAACCACAGAAAGGGTAAGTTCTTTTCTCTGCATTTCCACTGACTCTAAAAATAAACCCCAATTATTTTCCAGATTATAAAAGAAATATGAGTTCATTATTTTAAAAAATTCTAACACTACACAAATGCATCATAATGAAAACCAATAATCTATATAACTATTTCCTTTGGAGGTAACCAGTGTTATCAGTTGGGTAACAACCACTTTTTGATTACCTGAGACACAGGAATAGGAGAGCTGCTCTGAACAAGTTATGCTATTATTTCAGTTTCTCCTTTGACCTGTACCCTTCCTACTCCACTGCTAAGGAGGCAGAAGAGGAAAAAGAACATCCAAACTACATGCTGATCTTCCACAACAGGCAAACCACAAACAAGATTAACCCCTGGAAAAAAAAGAAAAAAAACCCAAAGCTGACTGGGCAAAACTGTTACACTACATGGCAGAAACAAGTATTACTTGATTTTGAGAAATGGAGTAAAAGTAGAAAAAACACTAACCTTTCCTTTTTATTACCCTCAATAATCAAAAAAGGGGATAGCATTTTTCCTTCAAAGAAAAAAGGTTTTATTTTAGAATAGTTTTAGATTTAGCAAAAAGCTACGAAGATAGTACAGGGAGTTCCCATGTGCCCTGTACCTAGTTTTCTGTGTCATCAATATCTTCTGTTAGTGTGGTACGTTTGTCACAATTAATGAACCAGCATGGATACATTATCATTACCCAAAGCTCATACTTTGTTCAGATTCCCTTAGTTTTCACTTCCTGTCCTTTTTCTGTCATAGCATCCCATCCAGGATACCACATTACATTTAGTTGTCATGTCTCATTAGACTCTTAGCTGTGACAGTTTCTCAGACTTTCCTTGATTTTGATGACCTTGACAGTTTTTTGAGGAGTACTGGTCAGGTATTATGTAGAATGTCCCCCAACTGAGATTTATATGGTGCTTTTCTCATGATTAGACTGGGGTCATAGGTTTGGGGGAGGAAGACCACAGAGGTAAAATGCCACTCCACCAACATCATAGCAAAAGTAGACACTATCAACATTACTTATCACTGTTGATGTTAACTTTGATCACCTGGCTGAGGAAGTGTTTGTCAAGTTTCTCCACTGTGAAGTTATTCTTTTTTCCCCCTTTTCATACTGTAATCTTTGGAAGGAAGTCAGTGTGCAGCCCACACTTAAAGAGAGGGCAGTTATGCTCTACCTCCCTGGGGGCAGAGTATTTACACTAATTATTTGGAATTCTTCTGCTCGAGTAATGTGTCTGTTCTCCCCCACTTAGTTATTTATTTAATCATTTATTTATAGTAGTATGAACTCATGGATATTTATACTTTGAGTTATAATCTAATATTACTTTATTTTGCTGTTTACTTAGTTTAGCTTTGGCAATTACAAGCTTTCTGTTCACTCCCATGTTCCTTTGACATACCTCCATAATTGTGTGTTTTTGTAAGCACTTCCTCACTTCTGGCACTACAAAATTCCCTACTGGTACAACATTCTTTTTTAAAAGCTAAAAAACATAGCTAATTAGGTAGGTCTGAAATAGAAACTGTTTTAAAAGGAAAATTTTATCTTAAAATAAGCATTTTAACACAAAATTAATGATGAATTAAGTGGTACCATTGTAATAATAATTAAGTAAGAATAATTTATATAGATTCAAAAACATGCTTAAGTAAATTTACTGCTCACTCTGGAATTGCTGCTTGTCAGACTTAACAAATATTTAAAAAATTTTTTAGTTAAAGTGAGTATTATACTTTCACTCTACCTACCACATTCCTGAGAAGCGTATTTTGAAATACTGTCATAGAAGCAAAGTACACACAATAATGATTCACAATCTCAACACACCCTAAATAGTTATCACACAAAAATTATCAGTGACACATCAAGAAGAGCATCAACTTGCCATTAAGATTTTGCCAGAGAGAAAACAGATTCGAGAGCTTGGCAATGCTGTTTTCCTAATAATGCTGTTTTAAGATACCTGATCAGTTGACTAATGCAATTGGGGAAATGTTTCAAACACTACGCAGCGTGTACCTTTTGGGGATATTTGGAAAGAAAAGGATATGAGGCCAAATTCAATACAGAAACTCTGCCTGACTTCCTTCAAAGTCTTTCTACTTACTTCTTTGATCACTTTACTAAAAACCCACTTATCCAACAGCTGATCATTCACTTCATTAGCTATTGGTACATGTAAGAATAATTCTGAGTGGTGTACACTATTCCAGCAGTGGCATGACAAGACAGAACTCTTACAAGTGTCAAGCAGGTGAAATGGGTGGAATGGCACATGGATGGAAGGAAGCATCTAGTCAGTTTGGCATTATTTGACCTAGGGCATGTGACTTCCCTGACTTATCATGTCATGAAAGCTAAATAGTAAGAAAAAAACCCAAGAACCATTTTTTGTGTTCTTCAGTGAATTCTGGATTGGCATCATCCATTAATGCTTATTTATTTCCCCATGTCATTTGGCGGCATACTAGCTAGATGTAACTATTTTAAACATAAGGAGTCAAGATTAGGTCTACCCCTCCCATGTAATAAACTTAGAGAATTCTTATAAGCTCTTCCTGAACCCAAATGAAATAGGACTTAAATGCTGCCACCAGATGAGTTGCCTTAAGATTCACAGTCCGAGTTTATGGTTTCCACTGATTAAAAAAAAAAAATCTCCAGGCTTTTGAATACATACTAACAGTGACTTATTTGGGTGATTATTTCAGATGTACTATAAAGAAACATGCAATTCCATTGGTTTGATACTCCATATAATTACTTTTAGCCTCAGGTTTTCTCCATTTAACATATTCTCTTTGGGCTATTTAACATAGTTTCCTTTTGTTTGTTTTTGTTTTTGTTTTTGTGGTACGTGGGCCTCTCCCTTGCAGAGAACAGGCTCCGGACACGCAGGCTCAGCGGCCATGGCTCACGGGCCCAGCTGCTCCGCGGCATGTGGGATCTTCCCGGACCAGGGCACAAACCCGCGTCCCCTGCATCAGCAGGCGGACTCTCAACCACTGCGCCACCAGGGAAGCCCTAACATAGTTTTTTAAAAGTCATACTCTAGGTAACTTTAACCATCATAATGCTAATATAACTAACTACTTGATAACATAACTGTTCATTATGGAAACATGACAAACTTCTATTTTGAAAGTGAAAGAAGTATATTATTCTTAGGAACAGGTTTAAGTACTTTAAAATGAGTTTCATATATTTAGTTTAAAAAATAGATTCCTAATCTACGAATCATTTAGACTTCTAATAGTTTTGAGTATTTGGCTTATACAATTGCTTGTTTTAGTAAAGCAGTATGAGTACACTTCTGAGCAAACGTTTTTATGCAACAGTGGTTCTCAAAACGTGGTCCCCAAACCAGCAGCATCAGCATTACCTAGGAACTTTTAAGAAATGTAAATTCTCAGCTCTACCCAAGACCTTCTGAATCGGGAACTCTGGGTGCAGGGCCAGAAATCCTGTTTTAGCAAGCCCTCTAGGTGATTCTGATGCACACTAAAGTTTGAGAATCAGTATTCTAAAGTATAGCAGAAACACTAGTGGTTAAGTTTAAAGACTTTAAATTTTCTTATCTTTAAAAATATGTGTTTTTTTTTTAAGAAATGTAATAAGTACTCATAAATATATATAATTCTAGAAAGTAAAAAATGAAGTCCCTTCCTGGATTAGAGTTTAACCTGGAATAACTGGATTAATAATTGTTCCCGTAACCCCTAGCCTTAAAAACACTGAAAGAGGGGCTTCCCTGGTGGTGCAGTGGTTGAGAGTCCGCCTGCCGATGCAGGGGACACGGGTTCGTGCCCCGGTCTGGGAGGATCCCACATGCCGCGGAGCGGCTGGGCCCGTGAGCCATGGCCGCTGGGCCTGCGCGTCCGGAGCCTGTGCTCCGCAACAGGAGAGGCCACAACAGTGAGAGGCCCGCGTACCGTTAAAAAAAAAAACACTGAAAGAACCACTTTTAAAATTCCACTGGAAAGAAACTACTGATAAGTAGTTGACTAAAATTAAAATCCTTAGACATAACCTCCAATCACTTATTTCCAATCATTAGCAATCAACAAAATTTATGAAAGTAAACTGGGAACAATGACAAGTTTTTGATTCTAGATTTCAATATATGAAAAAAATTACTCAAACACCTTCTCAGAGTAGACATGGGGACAGCCTTCTTTTTTTTTTTTTTTTTTTTTTTTCCCGGTTTATTTTGCGGTACGCGGGCCTCTCGCTGTTGTGGCCTCTCCCGTTGCGGAGCACAGGCTTCTGGACGCACAGGCTCAAGCGGCCACGGCTCACGGGCGCAGCCGCTCCGCGGCATGCGGGATCTTCCCGGACCGGGGCACGAACCCGCGTCCCCTGCATCGGCAGGCGGACTCTCAACCACTGCACCACCAGGGAAGCCCCGGGGACAGCCTTCTTTGAAGGCAATAAAAGCAGCATGACCCCGAAGTTTTGAGACCCAGTTACAAGACCTTCTACCTCTTAAGCCAGCCCTTAAGAGCTAGTCTTTAAGCACGAGAAACAATTATATGGAGAAGAGTATTAAAAGTTAAGAAGGTGTAATAAAAATTTCACTTAATCTAACATTTGCCCTTGCAAACATAGCAAGGAGTTTTCTTGCTTCCATAACATTATTGAAACATAATTTCAAGCAGTTGGTGTCAAACTCCAAACATTTCTATAGTTTGGGCAAAAAAAAAATATGCCCAGGATTTACAAACACAGAAGAACCCATCGAGCATAGTTTATTTTATTTTAGGTTCTTTATGGTATTGAAACATTTACAAGAGGTTGTGTAAATCAACAGAAAGAAATAAAATAACTTGGGTGGCAGGAAAAAAATGAGAACTCACTGCCAAGTAAATGCTACTGCCAAATGACTTTTTTTTCTTTTTCTTTTTTTTTTTCCAGATGACTTTTAATGGCTAATACCCTTTCTTCCTCCATTTTTCTCTCACTGTAGTAAAACCAACTAAGAGATGGCAATCAAAACAAATTCTGCAGTGTTTCTACCAAACTACTTTCTATTCAATGCCCCAAGCATGCTGTAAGAATGAAAGCATTAGGTGCTGATGTCTGGCCATAATTCTTTTAAATTACATTATAAATTTTCTTTCTGTGGAAGTCATTTTAACCAATTCTTAGTTATCTACAAAAATAGGGAACAGAGTTTTGAACAGCTAGCAAAATTAACTAAAATGATGTACTTTCCCCCCTATACACCCTCTACTAGAGGAGCTTATGAACAACCGAAAACCCCAAATGCAACCTGCAAAAGGAGCAAGGGAAAAAAAAAGGACTGACTCCTGGGGAGGCCTGTGTGTCGGAGTGGAGTGCAGGTGGGAGGCGGGGAGGAGATGACAAGAGAGAAAATGCAGGATGAGAAGCTTTCTACTTTATACCCTTTGTTTTCTGGATGAAAGCTTAGGATGTTGTCCCTGTCCCCTCAAGGCAATCTCACATCACCCATTATTAATAATGACTTGGTGGCTCAAAAGAAAAATCCATCTAAAAATGAAAGTTGTGAAAGTATGTGTAAAGTATGAGTTATGGAGACTTTAGAATTCCTACTTCATCATTCTGGGAAAAACAATCAATAAAAGCATCAGTTCTTTCCACATAAAACCATAGTGAAGGAATTGGATATTGAAAAAAGGAATCTAGGCACAGACAGTTTGCACTGACATGATGAAACTCATTTCTGACTCCTGGACTTGACCACTGTTAACAAGCAAGACATCACCAATTTCAGTGTGGTAGTGATCAGAGCTGTTAAAAAATACTAATCCTCTTTCTCCTTCCAGGCACATGGTAGGACTGCCTTTCCTATGCTGCTGAACTCAGGTGTAGCTATGTAACCTGTATTAACTGGTATCGTATCTGAGCAGAAGCTTTGAGTCTGTGTGTGCTTCACCACTTTCCCTTTTCCCCCTGCCACAGTGACTGGCAATATTTCAGAAAGTTATTCTGGGTCCTGGAATGAGAATGGTGACGACAAAGATGACCTAAAATGGACATATAGCATGAACAAAAAAATAATTCATTTTAAGCCAATGAAATTTTGAGTTTATTTCTGCAGCATTACCTAGCCTATCCTGACTAATATAGTCTGTCTTTTGTTTTCTCTGTATTGTTAATATATTTCTCATTTACTTACTCTACAGAGAAGTTAACTATGTATTTAGAGACTCAAGTTTAGGTTCTAAGCATCAGTTCAAAAAGAATGAATGAGGACACAGGGAGGGGGAAGGGTAAGCTGGGACAAAGTGAGAGAGTGGCATGGACATATATACACTACCAAATGTAAAACAGATAGCTAATGGGAAGCAGCCACATAGCACAGGGAGATCAGCTTGGTGCTTTGTGACCACCTAGAGGGGTGGGATAGGGAGGGTGGGAGAGAGACGCAAGAGGGAGGAGATATGGGGATATATGTATATGTATAGCTGATTCACTTTGTTATACAGCAGAAACTAACACAACATTGTAAAGGAATTATACTCCAATAAAGATGTTAAAAAAAAAAAGCATGAAGACCCCAAACTGAAAAAACTACAAGATGGTCAGTTATTTAAATTAGGAGACTAAACACATCATAAAAAACTACTATGCTTTTATTTCTACAGAATTAAGACCACAGACAACTAAATGAACTCACAGGGTTGTTGTGTTTTTCTTCTTTTGCATTTTTCTTCTCTTTCTTTTTTTTATTTATTTTTATTTTTTTGGCTGCATTGGGTATTCGTTGCTGTGAGCGGGCTTTCTCTGGTTGCAGCAAGCGGGGGCTACTCTTCATTGCGGTGTGTGGGCTTCTCATTGCAGTGGCTTCTCTTGTTGCGGAGCACAGGCTCTAGGTGCGTGGGCTTCAGTAGTTGTGGCACGTGGGCTCAGTTGTTATGGCTCACAGGCTCTAGAGCGCAGGCTCAGTAGTTGTGGCGCACGGGCTTAGTTGCTCTGCGGCACGTGGGATCTTCCCAGACCAGGGCTCGAACCCGTGTCCCCTGCATTGGCAGGGAGGATTCTTAACCACTGCCCCACCAGGGAAGCCCTTTCTTTTGCATTTATTGGACTATGTGCCAGGCACTGCAATAGTGCTTTTCAAGGATTAGCTCATTTAATCATCACATAGGAACCAGGAGGTTAAGTAACTTAGCCTAGGTCACATAGCTACTGCGTGAAGTAAGCTGCCAAGAATAAAACTCAAGAAGTTTTCAGTTAATCCTGAAAAGCAGATAAGTTATTTCTAACAGGTTATATGAATTACTGTATATCCATTTGTTCATTCTTTCAATCATTCACTAAGCATCTCCTGAGCACTTATGATGTTCAAGGCCCTTTTCTCAGTGCTGAGGATAAAACAGCAAGCAAGGTACACAAGATCTTCAATCTCAGGGCATTTGCATTGTAATGGAGGACAGTAACAAAGTTAACAGAGAAATGTATAGGTAATTATAGATACTAAGTGCTATGAAGGAATTAAATCAGTTATCTACTGCTGTGTGATATATCACTCAAAAACTTGGATTAAAATAATCTCTTACTGGGCTTCCCTGCTGGCGCAGTGGTTGACAGTCCGCCTGCTGATGCAGGGGACACGGGTTCATGCCCCAGTCCGGGAGGATCCCACATGCTGCAGAGCGGTTGGGCCCGTGAGCCATGGCTTCTGGGCCTGCGCGTCCGGAGCCTGCGCTCCGCAACAGGAGAGGCCACAACAGTGAGAGGCGCACGTACCGGAAAAAAAAAAAAAAAATCTCTTACTTTCTCACAACACTATGGGTTGGCAATTTGGGTTGGGCTCAGCTGGATGTTATTCTGTTCCATGTGGTATAGGCTAGGCTCATTCATGTGCTCACAATCATTTGGCAGGCTGCCTGGAGGTTGTTGGTCCCAGATGACTTTACTCACACATCTGGAGCCTTAGTTGGGAAGGCTGAGTTCTCTCTCTCTCCCCCCACACCCCTCTCTCTCTCCGTGTGGCATCTCCTCCTCAATGAGACTAACCTTGGCTTATTCATAAGGTGTAGTTCCTAATGAGTAACAGCATAGCTGCATGGCCTTCTGAGCCCAAGTCCCACAGTGTAACTTCTGCTACATTCACAAGGCAAGTCATAAGGCAACCCCAGATTCAAGAGATGGGGAAACAGACTCTATCTCACGATGAGAGAAACTGTGGCCATTTTTAATCCACCATAGAAACAAATAAGGTTGTTGTAACTGAAAATACAGGCATAGGTTGGGTGAGCAGAGTGGGGTTACTTTAGAAGAATCAGGGAAGATCTTTGAGATGCTGATAATGATCCAACTGTTTGAAGAATGAAACACATTAAAGGCTGAAGGAATACCAAGTACAAAAATCTTGAGGAAGGAACAAGTTTGGAATGTCTGAGGAACAGGAAAAATTCTAGTGTGTCTATAATTCAGTGAAAGGCAAAGAGAAAAAAACCAGAGATGAGGCTGAAAACAGAGGTAAAGATCAGATGATGAAAATTACTATAATCCATGATAAGGAGCTTGGATTTTATCCTAAGTATCCTGCAAAGTCAATGAGGCAAGGATGAAAAAGCAAGGCCACTTAGCAGTTTAGGTGAGAGATGATGTTAATAGGGATAGAAAGAAGTGATTAGATTACAGGATATATTGGGGAATCATGACCATTAAAACTTGTCAGTCAACTGGATGTGGGGCTAGTGAAAAAGAGTAGTTGAGGTTACAATCCTTGGAGGATGGTGGTGCTGATTACTCACTCACTTGAGCTTAAAAAAATATGGATACAATTTAATTTCTACCTCTCATTATGCAGTGCTTTTCCTCAGAAGTATTTGTAAGAGCCCAAATAACATGTTGTTGAGAGATGGCTGTTCATAAAAAAATCCATGCTGCTCCACAAACATAGTTTATTAAATTAAAAGAAAAGAAATCAGATTCAAGAAAATCCAAAACACTACACCTTGCAGGTAATGAAAAAGGAATGTTAGTCTAAGTGCTACATAAAGGCTGGCTCAAGTGCTGTACAAGGGTTCATACCTAACACTTTCTAATCTAGTCATTGTTTCTCACAAATTACAACATGTTCTGGAGAACTGAATGTTACAAAACCATTTTGCAATACTTAAAATTTTTTTTAAAAAATTCTTATCCCATGTATTTTGGGTAAACATTATTCTCCATTTTTACATTCCAAGTAAATTTTTAAGAAAAGAATCATACACAAACACAAGAATCACTCTCAATAGACAACAAAATGCAAAATATACTATGAATTTCTTGTTTAGATAACATAACCATCAGCCTAATCATGTTCCAGCATTCATAGCATTTATCAGCCTATAGACATACCCTCACATCTTAAAATAGTATCTGGCATGTAACAGTTGCTCAATAAACAGCAACTGATTCTACATTGTAATTCCCTGCTAAGATGCTCTAACTGTTCTTCTCAAAATGGAAGCTATATATCAATAATTAACCTGCCAGTCACTCAGAACCCTTCCCTCTTCTCAAAAATAAAAATACAAACCAAAACCTTTCTTCTTCTGAAAAACTGCAACCAAATAAATATTTTTGAAAAGCAGAATACACTTAGCACTTGAAAAACATCTAAAGGTGAGTAACAAGTCTTATTTTGCCCAGATTTACTAAAGGTTCAACAGATGAGTTAGAAAGGGTCAAGGCTAGTCCTGTCTAAATCTCACTATACTCTAAATTATGTTGGTTTACCATCTACTGAAGATTGCTTCTTTAAAAGGGAACCCTCCTACACTGTTGGTGGGAATATAAATTGGTGCAGCCACTATGGAAAACAGTACAGAGGTTCCTTAAAAAACTGAAAATAGAGTTACCATATGATCCAGCAATCCCATTCCTGGGCATACATCTGGAGAAAACTCTAAATTGAAAAGATACATGTACCCCAATGTTCATAGAAGCACTATTTACAATAGTCAAGACATGGAAGCACCCTAGGTGTCCATCGACAGATGAATGGATAAAGAAGATGTGGTATATATATACAGTGGAATACTACTCAGCCACAAAAAAGAAATAATGCCATCTGCAGCAACATGGATGAATCTAGAGATTATCATACTAAGTCATACAAAGACAAATATCATGATATCACTTATATGTGGAATCTAAAAAATGATACAAATGAACTTATGTACAAAGCAGAAACAGACTCACAGCCATAGAAAACAAACTTATGTTACCAAAGAGGGACGGGGGATAAATTAGGAGTCTGGGATTTGCAAATACAAGCTACTATATATAAAATAGATATACAATAAGGTCCTACTGTACAGCACAGGGAACTATATTGAATATCTTGTGATAACTTACAATGGAAAAGAATCTGAAAAAGAATATATACATATATAACTGAATCACTTAGCTGTATACCGGAAACTAACACAACATCGTAAATCAACTATACTTCAATTAAAAAAAAAAGATTGTTTCTCTAAAAATGCAAACACTAAAATGTAAATAGATAGGTAGTGGGAAGCAACCGCGTAGCACAGGGAGATCAGCTCGGTGCTTTGTGACCACCTAGAGGGGTGGGGTAGGGAAGGTGGGAGGGAGACGCAAGAGGGAGGAGATGTGGGGATGTATGTATATGCAGAGCTGATTCACTTTGTTATAAAGCAGAAACTAACACACCATTGTAAAGCAATTTTACTACAATAAAGATGTTTAAATAAAATGCAGACACTATAAATTCAAGAACTAAAACTATAAAACTTTAGAAGAAAAGATAGGCGTAAATCTTCATAATCCTGGATTAGGTAATGATTGATTGATTGATGCATGCATGCATGCATGCACGCTGCACAGCGTGGCATGTGGGATCTTAGTTTCCCAACCAGGGACTGAACCCAAGCCCCCTGCATGGAAGCACAGAGTCTTAACCACTGGACCACCAGGGAAGTCCCAGGCAATGATTTCTTTAGAAAGGACACCAGCAACAGGCAAAAAAAAAGACAAATTGGACTTCATCAAAATTTAAAACTTTTGTGCTTCAAAGGATACCATCAAGAGACTGGAAAGACAATCCAAATGGGAGAACATATTTGCAAACCATATATCTGATAAATCCCTAGTATTCAGAATACACGAAAAAATTACAATTCAATAAAAAGACAAGTAATACTATTAAAAAATAAGCAAAGGATTTTAATAGACATTTCCCCAAAGAAGATATATAAATGGCCAATAAGCACACGAAAAATGCTCAACATCATACACCATTAGGAAATGCAAATCAAAACTACAATGAGATACCATTTCATACCTACTAGGATAGCTATAATAAAAAAGACTAGTAATAACAAGTGTTGGTAAGGATGTGGAGAAATTGGAATCTTATATACTGCTGGTGGAAATGTAAAATGGTGCAGATGCTTTGGAAGTTTGGTAGTTCCTTAAAAGGTTAAACAGAGAACTACCATATGACCTGGAAATTCCACCGCTTAGGTATATACCCAAGAGAACTGAAAACATGCTCACACAAAACATGTACATGAAGTGTTCACAGTAGCATTATTCTTAATAGCCAAAAAGTGGAAAAAATCCAAATCTCCACAAACTAATGAAGAGCTAAATAAAATGTGGCATATCCATACAAGGGAACATTATTCAGCAATAAAAAGTAATGAAGTACTAGGACTTCCCTGGTGGTCCAGTGGTTAGGAATACACCTTCCAATGCAGGGGATGCGGGTTCAATCCCTGGTCAGGGAACTAAGATCCCACATGCCGCAGGGCAATTAAGCCCGTGCGCTCTAAAACCCGCGTGCTACAGCTAGAGAGAAGCCCATGTGCCGCAACGAAGATCCGGTGTGCTGCAGCTAAGACGCAACACAACCAAATAAATAAATAAATATTTTTTAAAAAGTAATGAAGCACTGATTCATGCTACAATATGGATGAAATTTGGAAGCATGCTAAGTGAAAATGTGAAATGTCTAGAATAGGTAAATCCATGAAGACAGAAAATAGATTAGTGGTTACCAAGGGTAAGGGGAGAAAGGAATTGAGAATGACCACTAAAGGGTATGAGGTTACTTTGAGGGGAATTAAAAATATTCTGGAATTTGATATCAATAATGATTGCAAAACTCTGTAAATATACAGTTGTACCTTAGTATCCAGTGGGGATTGGTTCCAGAACCCCTGGGAGATACAAAAAGCCATGGATGTTCAAGTCCCTTGTACAAAAATGGCATACTTGGCCCTCCATATCTGAAGATGCAGAACCAGCAGATTCAGAGGGCCCACTGTACTAAAACTCACTGAACTGTACACTTTAAAAGGATGAATATTATGGCTTATGAAGTATACCTCAATGTAGGTACTAAAGAAATGACACATTACTTGATCAAAACCCTAAACTGTGCCAAAAGTGAAATCTAGTCAGGGACTTTACAATCTCCAGTTCCATTCAGTATACTCTATAATGGTATTAAGACACCAGAAACTACAAGATGGTCATGGATTTAGTAATAACTTTTAAGCAAAAAACAAAAAAAGTTTTCTTTTCAGTAACAAACAAAATCATATATTAATCATATAGTTCCATGCTGTATTTATGTTTTCAGAATCACAAGTAACATTTAAATAGGAATCTTCATATCTGAGTTAAAGGCTCTTCTGAATTACTTTTGGCCATAGCAGCTCTATGACATGTAACATACATACTACTCTCCTGAGAACCTGTGTTCTTCACCTTTACTTTTGTATCACTTTTAAGACCAACAGCAAAAACAGTGAAGAATACTGGGGAGTTACCTGCATTTCATATTTGATTATTGCTTTTTCTTTCAATGAATGATGCCATTCTGCAAAAATAGGTTTTAACAACCTCTCCTTGCTTTAAAATTCTGTACGTTATTCTGAGAAATGTGTCAATTACCACCACTTTTTACTGCATGGTTAGAAAACCCTCAGCAAATATTTAAAGTTAAGATTAAGGTTAAAATTAAACAGCGTGTGGAGCTGCCAATACAACTAACTCAACTGAGGTCACAAGTGGATGATCAGACATAGCTGTGTACAGCTAAATTTGCACATTCCCAGGCAATGACAACCACCAGTAAGTCTCAACTCTACAAGGTGACTGGCAAGTTTCTACTGACATCACTTATAAGACATAATCTGATTTCAAAAAACATTAAAATATAAAAAAGTGCATATGAAAATTGAGAAAATAAGTTCACAACCAGAACTTATTTTTAGCTCCTTAAGTCACCATCACCCCTAAACTGTAGGCTCTGAGAACAAGATATGTGATCAAGGTGTACTCCCTAAATACTGAATGTAAAAATGGTCTTTTCTAATTTATGAACTCTTACAGAGAACAATGCTGGATACATAATTGAACATGAATAGAAAAGGACCAAGAAGAATTTGTCATGTATTATGTAGAGGGTCCATGGAAAAAACATAAATGACTTGTACATTATTCCACAGAAAAAACACCTGGAAACTTCTTCACACAAAGATGAAAAATTCTAGAACTAAGATTCCTAATCTTTCCTTTGGGCACACTTAAAGGCAACTGTATTAAGAGAGAGAAAATACTAGCAAACAGAATCCAACAGCACATTAAAAGGATCATACACCATGATCAGGTGGGGTTTATCCTAGGAATGCAAGGATTCTTCAATATACGCAAATCAATCAATGTGATACACCATATTAACAAACTGAAGGAGAAAAACCATATGATCATCTCAATAGATGCAGAGAAAGCTTTTGACAAAATTCAACACCCATTTATGATAAAAACCCTGCAGAAAGTAGGTGTAGAGGGAACTTTCCTCAATATAATAAAGGCCGTATATGACAAGCCCACAGCCAACATTATCCTCAATGGCGAAAAACTGAAACAATTTCCACTAAGATCAAAAACAAACAAGGTTGTCCACTCTCACCACTATTATTCAACATAGTTTTGGAAGTTTTAGCCACAGCAATCAGAGAAGAAAAACAAATAAAAGGAATCAAAATTGGAAAAGTAGAGCTGTCACTGTTTGCAGATGACATGATACCATACATAGAGAATCCTAAAGATGCTACCAGAAAACTACTAGAGCTAATCAATGAATTTGGTAAAGTAGCAGGATACAAAATTCATGCACAGAAATCTCTTGCATTCCTATACACTAATGATGAAAAATCTGAAAGAGAAATTAAGGAAACACTCCCATTTACCATTGCAACAAAAAGAATAAAATACCTAGGAATAAACCTACCTAAGGAGACAAAAGACCTGTATACAGAAAACTATAAGACACCAATGAAAGAAATTAAAGATGATACAAACAGATGGAGAGATATACCATGTTCTTGGATTGAAAGAATCAACATTGTGAAAATGACTATACTACACAAAGCAATCTACAGATTCAGTGCAATCCCTATCAAACTACCAATGGTATTTTTCACAGAACTAGAACAAAAAATTTCACAATTTGTATGAAAACACAAAAGACCCTGAATAGCCAAAGCAATCTTGAGAAAGAAAAACGGAGCTGGAGGAATCAGGCTCCCTGACTTCAGACTATACTGCAAAGCTACACTAAACAAGACAGTATGGTACTGACATAAAAACAGAAATACAGCTCAATGGAACAGGATGGAAAGCCCAGAGATAAACCCACGCACATATGGTCACCTTAACTATGATAAAGGAGGCAAGAATGCACAATGGAGAAAAGACAGCCTCTTCAATAAGTGGTGCTGGGAAGACTGGACAGCTACATGTAAAAGAATGAAATTAGAACACTCCCTAACACCATACACAAAAATAAACTCAAAAGGGAATAAAGACCTAAATGTAAGGCCAGACACTATAAAACTTAAAGGAAAACATAGGCAGAACACTCTATGACATAAATCACAGCATGATCCTTTTTGACCCACCTCCTAGAGAAATGGAAAGAAAAACAAAAATAAACAAATGGGACCTAATGATACTTAAAAGCTTTTGCACAACAAAGGAAACCATAAAGAAGACAAAAAGACAGCCCTCAGAATGGGAGAAAATATTTTCAAATGAAGCAACTGACAAAGGATTAATCTCCGAAATATACAAGCAGCTCATGCAGCTCAATATCAAAAAAACAAACAACCCAATCCAAAAATGGGCAGAAGACCTAAAGAGACATTTCTCCAAAGAAGATATACAGATTGCCAACAAACATATGCAAGGATGCTCAACATCACTAATCATTAGAGAAATGCAAATCAAAACTACATTGAGGTATCACCTCACACCAGTCAGAATGGACATCGTCAAGAAGTCTGCCAACAATAAGTGCTAGAGCAGGTGTGGAGAAAAGGGAACCCTCTTGCACTGTTGGTGGGAATGTAAATTGATACAGCCACTATGGAGAACAGTATGGAGCTTCCTTAAAAAACTAAAAATAGAACTACCATATGACCCAGCAATCCCACTACTGGGCATATATCCTGAGAAAACCATAATTCAAAAAGAGTCATGTACCACAATGTTCACTGCAGCTCTATTTACAATAGCCAGGACATGGAAGCAACCTAAGTGTCCGTCGACAGATGAATGGATAAAGATGTGGCACATATATATAATGGAATATTACTCAGCCATAAAGAGAAACAAAATTGAGTTATTTGTAGTGAGATGGATGGACCTGAGTGTGTCATAAAGAGTGAAGTCAGAAAGAGAAAAACAAATACTGTATGGTAACACATATATATGGAATCTAAAAAAGAAAAAAAATGGTTCTGAAGAACCTAGGGGCAGGACTGGAATAAAGACACAGACATAAAGAATGAACTTGAGGACATGGGGAGGGGGAAGGGTTAGCTGGGACAAAGTGAGACAGTGGCATGGACATGTATACACTACGAAATGTAAACCAGCTAGTGGGAAGCAACCGCATAGCACAGGGATATCAGCTCGGTGCTTTGTGACCACCTAGATGGGTGGGATTGGGAGGGTGGGAGGGAGACGCGACAGGGAGGGGATATGGGGATATATGTATACGTACAGCTGATTCACTTTGTGATACAGCAGAAACTAACACACCACTGTAAAGCAATTATACTTCAATAGAGATGTTAAAAAAAAAGAGAGAAAGAAAGAGGACAAATAAGAAGGTCAAGAATATTTCCTTTCTGGGTTATTTTATTAAACTTTGTTTACAAATTTTAGAAATGTTTGATCTAAGAAATCTGGGTTAAAAGTGTCCAGCGCTTTTCACGTAGCAGATTCATGGCACAAATGTAACTAAATAGTTGAGGCAATCATGTAATAAGCAACTTTGAAGAAATGTGTTCTATTTGGGCACTTTTATACACTGTTGGTGGGAGTATAAATTGCTACAATCATTTTGGAAAGCAATTTGGCAATATGTAGTGAGACCTTTAAAAATGTCCTTACCCTTTGACTCAAGAGTTCTATTTCTGGGAATCCATTCTCAGGAAATCATCTGAAGCATGCACAGAGATCTTCTTCCAAGCATTATTTACCATGGTGAAAAATGAGAAACAATCTAATATGCCCACCAACAGGGAAATGATTAAAAAATTGTGGTAATCCATAAGATACAGTTATTTTAGAATATTTACCAAGAATGCATTTTTACTTTTCCCGATGGTGATTTTTTTTTTAATTTTAAAGTAATATATACTCATTGTAAAGAAAATTTTAAAAACATAAATAAAAAACTAAAATACTCTTATTGTCTTATACTCTATCCCCAACTCCTAAAGTTAACTATTGTTAAGTTTTTATGTGTAATTTCTAGAAATTTTCTAGTCAGATACAAACTTACCTAACAAACATTTATATATGGGTAATCCTTTGGTTTGCTTTTAACACAAGTGGGGCCATATTCAGTTTGTTGCTCTTCAACTTTTTTCTTACACTTAACTTTGGGTATCGTTCCTCATCAGTATATACAGATCTCCCTCATTCATTTAAAATAGATGTTTCAACATATATTAGGTCCTAAGTTGACAGATATTTAGGTTGATTACACTTTTCTGCTTACAAACAACGCTATAACTAACATATTTGGACACATAACTTTATATAGTAATGTGAATATATTCGTTTCTAAGAGTAGAATTTCAACCTTTTAGGCATCCAAAGTTATTGCCAAATCACCCACCAAAAAAAATTGTACTGATACCCTCTTCTCTACCTGTCCAAACCATTCAAAATACTGGATACTACCAACTTTTAAATCTCTGCCAGTCTGGAAGACAAACATTTTAATTTGCATAACTAGAATTATGAATAGGGTTAAGCCACTTTTCTACTGCATGGTTCATCTTTTTCTTATAGACTTATAAGAGACCTTGGTACAGTCACTAAATTAGCCCTTTGTCACATGTGTTGTAAACAATTTTTTTCAGTTTTTATTTTTTTATTTTATTTTTTTTGCGGTACGTGGGCCTCTCACTGTTGGGGCCTCTCCCGTTGCGGAGCACGGGCTCCGGACGCGCAGGCTCAGCGGCCATGGCTCACGGGCCCAGCCGCTCCACGGCATGTGGGATCTTCCCAGACCGGGGCACGAACCCGTGGTCCCCTGCATCGGCAGGCGGACTCTCAACCACTCTGCCACCAGGGAAGCCCTGTTTTTATTTTTAAACAATGTTAATAGTATTTTTTACTATCTAGCAAATTTCTCTATTCCTCCCATTAGGGTTCCTGAATTTTATATATGCTTCAAACGTCCTCCCATCTCAAATATTTTTTAAAAGTACATGATTTCTCCTATTCTTTTTATAATTTCATTTTTACTGAGAGCTTTCAACAACTGTAAATTAAAATATAGATATATAATTATTTACACAGTTGGAGCCCAATTAGGTAAAAGAAAAGAAAAGAAAAATACGGAAAGGAAATAAAACATTGACAGTGATTATTATTGAATGTTAGGATATATATGATTTTCTTTTCTGTAACTTCCGAATTTTCTACAACGACAGGACTTACCTTTTTTTTTTTTTTTTTTTTTTGTTTTGTTTTTTTTTTTTTTTTTTTTTTTTTTTTTTTTTGCGGTACGCGGGCCTCTCACTGTCGTGGCCTCTCCCGCCACGGAGCGCAGGTTCCGGACGCGCAGGCTCAGTAGCCATGGTTCATGGACCCAGCCACTCCGCGGCATGTGGGATCTTCCCGGACCGGGGCACGAACCCACGTCCCCTGCATCAGCAGGCGGACTCTCAACCACTGCGCCACCAGGGAAGCCCAGGCCTTACTTTTATAATTGTAAGAAAATAACATTTCTTAAAATCAAATTTTAAATTTTTCTTAAGTTTTTGATGGTACTGGCTTCAATTTTCAATCAAGTATTATTTGAGTACCTCACCTAGAGTCTAACAGTAATATTAAATCTAATACTAAGGCAGAGATTTGTATTTTCTTTCAGCTCCATTGACATGGATGACACAACAGGAGAAAATCTTAAACTGCCAAACAGGGGTTAGCTGAAAGCAAGAATTACGGTTCCATTTGGGAAGTTACTTTGAATAGTAATCACAATAATAGTTACACCTATTAGGTACTTAGTACGTGCCAAGTATTCTTCACTACATCTTTAAGAGATGGGTACTATTATTATGCCTATTTTACAGATTGGGAAACTAAGGCACAGATAGGTTAAATAACTTGCTCAAACTATGAAAGCAATTACAAGTGGTAGATTGAATATAAAAAGTCTGGTTCCAGAATGCCCATTCTTAATTTCTAAACTAAAATGCTACTTTAAAGCTATTTAAAATGCTACTAAATGCTATTCAGGTGGCGTCTCTGAGTCTCCAAGCTGAGATTTCCCACATGTAATGCCAGTGCACTACCACACATAACAGTGCTCTGAAAAGCTGGGTAATAACAATTACTTGTCACATAAACTATGGCTTACATTAAATTATTTTAAGAGTAAAAGCTAAAAGTAGTGGCAGATGCCTATGATTTCCCTGGCCCATCATTTGATCTCTGCCTCTCTGCCAAAATCTGCTAAAATCTTTAAAAATGTGCACATTTTTCTCCCACAATGCTGGGGGATGTGTTTACTACATCATCTTCATCATGGTACCTGCATAAGTTACTCCCATTTGGGCTATATATTTCTGGCAAGCCAATTTTTAGTGCTTTGTGTGAAGCTGAAAGTCAAATAAAAGGTAAACAAATAGGAAAATTCTCATTCTCACAGTTTAGATGGGAATGAACCCTTCTGATTCTGAGCTGTACCAAGCATTAGTGATAATAATTTCGTGCTTCCTATTCTGGCTTTGCTTTTGTCAATGTTACTGCTTCAAAGGGCCCTTCAGGTACCTAAGAGATAGAAATATTTTCAACTTACTTTTGTGTTTTTTAATAATAAAGGAGGAAAAAGTACATACTTGACCATAAAAATGCAGGCACAAACGTAAAGGAAAGGCATACAAAAAATTTTCTATAACTCTACCTTGTCCTTTGTTAGTACCTGTAAGCTTTTTTGAGTATAAATGGTCAAATTGGACTAGTAGCATCTCTGAGAAAAAGCTTTTAAGTTGGCAGTAATTTTTAAGAAATAATAGTTTAACTACAGATGAATGGCCATAGATTGCCAGCAATAAGAGCCACAAGTCTGAAACCCAGGAACTCTCTACAATCAACTTTTGATGTTATGACCACTTTCTAAGGATTTACTGAACAAAATTAACCTTAATTTTATAATTTTCTAATCTGTAAAAATGGGGATTAAAATAATTGCTCACTAGTGCTATAAAAAATCATGATATTCCTATTAGAAACTACTAGGACACTTAGAAATTGACAGAACAAACAATTACCTTACAAAAAAAACTGCTTAGGTTAATTTATGAACATAGTATGTTTGGAAAAACACAAATGTGAGTTATGATTAATATCTCTTAATAGTATATGTTGATAAATTTCAAATGGAGGGATGTGATCCACAGGGACAAGATAGAGTAACCCCAAAGAGTAGAGATCTAGGAGAAGGTTAGCTAAAGGCTACACAAAAAGGGCTGAACTGGCCCTTTATTACACAGACTTTTTAATCTCTCACTCTTGCCCTGCCTGTAAGAGCCACTTACTTGCCAGAGATGAAAACACTGAATCTTAGATGACTGGTTGGTCACTTTTGGGAACTTATTTTTAGAGGAAGGTAAAATGGGAAGCTAAGAGACCCAAGGAAGATCACAAATGGGTACAATAAATATTTCTGGAGATTTGGAATAACAAAATAAAACTTGTACTTACAACTTGAGATTCACGAGCTTTAGGAAACATTTTGGCAACATTGAGCCCATCAATGACAATATCAAAAGGAGGATGGTATTTTACAAAGTTCTGAAATCTCTTAAGTTCCTAAAAAAGAAAAGTCAGATAAAATATTAATAGGAACCTAGTAAGGTCTTTATCATAAACACACTGCTATGACTTTCATTATTGTTCTGGTAAGTCAAAATATTCATACCTTAAAAATACACACACACACACACACACACACACACACACAGAGATGCTTTCAAAATGAAATCTGAAAAGACCAGCCTAATAGATACAACTGCATGTAATTATCTGATACATTTTATAATCTCATAGTGCTTTACACTTCACAAAGTACTTCACATGGTATTTCATTTGATCTGTAACCAGTTATCTAGTCTGCTACACTGACACACATGGTAGTCAGATGAGAATAAAATGTCAAAATCTCTATGCCCTGTTCTATAAGCCAAGGAGAAGCGAATCTCAGTGCAACCATGTTGAAAAAACAAGACTCTATAACTTGTACTCATCTCTTGTCATCAAGAGGATTTGGTTACTTATGGCTATTTTGAAGAGTTTAAAATTCATTCATTCATTCAACAAACATTTGTTGAAAGCCTCATTCTATTGAAAATGGGCACTGTTGTTCATGGTGTCCATAAATTGTCAATGTGGCTACATTGAGACACAGGTTTTGCTTCCATCACTGTAATTTTATTGCAGTGGTGACAATGAGACATGTAACATTTTTTGCTAGGCTCATAAGTAAAAATTGGATATAATAAGGCTTTTCAATATTAGAAAAGATGAAGGAATAAATAGCAATGTGCTTGCTATATTTAACTTCTGGGGAAAAAAAATTTGTTGAGCACCTACTACATGCCCAGCAGTTACCAAAGAGACAAAAGCCCAACTTAATGGAGCTTGCATTTTAATGGGAGGAGACACAAAATAAACAAGTTAATATATTAAATGTCAAATGTGATGAGTGCTATGGATGGAAGAAAAAGAGGAGAGGGAGTTCCACTCCTGGTAATGACGGAGTAGCCTGTAATGGATTACCAGATAATATAATATTTTCTATATAAAAAGTAACTATTTGAAGGTGCTAGAGAATGACCAAAAGTGAGCAGAAATTGGAGCGCACACAACATATGAAAGAAGGTTTGATGGTTTTAAAACATGTCTGAAAATTCTTTGACACTCCTCCCCCCTCAAAAGGTAGAGTCTAACTCCCTTCTCTTGAACAGAGGCTTTTCTTTGTGACTGCCTCAATGAATGAGTGTGGCAGAAGTGACACTATGTGACTTCCAAGGCTGGCTATTAAAAGGCAATAGAGCTTCCATCTGGCTCTCCCTCTTAGGATGCCTGCTCTTTGAACCCAACCATCATTAAAAACCCAGGCAGAGGTCATGAGTCATGTACAGGTGTTCTACCTGACAGTCGAACTGAGTCCCAGCCAAAAGCCAACATCAACCATCAGATCTATGAGAGTGAGGGAGATTTCAAGATGACCTTAGCCTTCATTTGATTACAACAGTAGAAGGACCAAGCAAAAATCACACAAGTCAGTTTAGTCAAACCCTAAAACCATGAGATGATATAATCATCATAATAATAATAGGTGACTGTTTCTGTTTAATGCCACTACATTTGGGGTGGTTTGTTATCTATTTACAGATAACCAGATAATAAGTGAACTGCAGCAGGAGAAATTTGCCTGTATGTGGCTTTTTGCCAGAGGGCACTCTCTAGTCAGCATGGTTGGCAGGGGCAGCTGGAAATCAAGCAGAAAGCCACAGACTGACTGGTTTGAGAAATCAGAAGAGTTTGAGGCTGGCAGAGAGGCTGGGAAGTTACAGAAAGAATGCTAGAAAGGAGGGAACTGTAAAAATCTGTGTATAAATCTGCCCAAATCCTTGGCTGACTCTTGATCTGTACATGCTTGGAGGAGACTCCAAGGAGCCCAGCAAAAAAAAACAACAGATGAAAGACTTAAAAGACTCGAACAAAGATTTCAATTATTATCCACTGCAAGAGTGGCAGAGTCTGGAGTCTCTAAGTCTAACCAAGTTTAACAGTCTGGTAAAGCAGAAAATCAATAACCTCCAGAGGAAGATAATGGAATCCAGAGCCTTTGCAAGATGCCCCTCACAATGTCCAACATACAACTTAAAAAATAATAAACATGAGAGGAAATAAGAAAATGTGACCCACAGTCAAGAGAAAAGAAAGTCAACAGAAATCAATCCAGGTCCAGATGCTGGAGTTAGCAGGCAAGAAATTTAAAGTAGCTACTATAAATAGATTTAAGAATTTAAAGGAAAATATAGTTATAATGAATGGAAAGAAAGGAAAAAACAGAAAATGGAAACTATAAAAATGAACATTCTAGAGCCAAAAAGCACACATGTGGAATAAAATATTCACAGGGTGGACATTACAGCGGATTAGGGATGGGAAAAGTAAGAGTCAGTGAACACAAATGACGGAGCAACAGAAATTATGCAACTGAAGGAAAAAAGATCGAAAGAAAAAGATAAAGCCTTAGTAACCTGTGGAACAATACCAAACAGACCAACACATGTGTCATTCGAGTCTAAAAGGAGAGGATGGAGAGGAAAAGAGAAAATAGAAAAGGGAATCTGAATAATGGCCAAAATTTGATGAAAAATATAACTTATCTAAGAAGCAGAGCAGACTCGAAGCAGGATAAATACAAACAAAATACAAAGCAGGATAAATCAAAGATAAATCAAACATGCAGGTGTGATATATATGACAACAATAGCACAAAAACCAGGAAGTGTTTGGTAAATGGAATTCTACTGCTACAAGGTTCCTACATTTTATGTGAAATGGTGTAATCTAAACTCTAAGTGGACTAGGTTAAAGATTCATATTATAATCCCAACTCATATATTTAAAAATAATACAGAAAAGGCATAGATAAAAAGCCAACAGAAGAATTCAATGAAATATTTTTAAAAATTTGATTAACCCAAAAGAACATGAAAGTAGGAACAGAGAAACCAAAAACAATTTTTTTGGATAAATATAAAACAATAGCAAAATAAAATATTTAAATTCAACCCTATCAAAAATGCTGTGTATAAGAAACATACTTTGTTTCTTCTTCCAATTTTATTGCAATATAATTGACATACAGCCCTGTATAAGTTTAAGGTGTACAGCATAATGATTTGACCTACATATATTATGAAATGATTACCACAATAACTTTAATGAACATTCATCACCTTAATATACACAAAATTTTTTTAAAAAGAAAAAAAAATTTCTCTTGTGACAAGAACACTTAGGGTTTACACTCTTAACAACTCTTATATTTGACACACAGCAGGGTTAATTATATTTATCAGGTCATACATCATATCTCTAGTACTTATTTATCTAAATAACTAGAAGTTTGTGCCTTTGGACTAACTTCATCCAATTTGCCCTTCCCCCACCCCCTGCCTCTGATAACCACAAATCTGATCTCTTTTTCTGTGAATTTGTTTGCTTGTTTGTTTTTGAAGTACAGTTGAACTACAACTGCATGTTAGTTCCTCATGCACAACATAGCGATTTGATATTTCTATATGTTTCAAAATTATCACCACGATAAGTCTAGTTACTATCTGTCACCATAGAAAGATGTTACAATATTATTGCCTACGTTCCCCACACTGTACTTTTAATACCCGTGACTCATTTATTTGGTAACCGCGAAGTCTGTACTTCTTAATCTCCCTCAATCTATTCCTCTCGGCCCCCGCACTCATCCCCTCTAGCAACCACCTGTTTGTTCTCTGTATCTATGACTCTGTTTCTATTTTGTTATGTTTGTTCATTTGTTTTGTTTGTTAGATTCCATATAAAAGTGAAATCATAGAGTATTTGTCTTTCTGTCTATGTCACTTAGCATAATACCCTTTAGGTGCATCCATGTTGTTGCAAATGAAAAAATTTCATTCTTTTTTATGACTAATATTCTGTTGTGATATATACATATATATACGCATGCATGCCACATCTTCTTTATCTATTCATCTGTTGATGGGCACTTAGGTTGCTTCCATGTCTTGGCAATTGTAAATAATGCTGCAGTGAACAACTGGTATGCATATATCATTTCAAATTAGTGTTTTCGTTTTCTTTGGATAAACACCCAGGAGTTGAAATGCTGTATCATATGGTAGTTCTAGTTTTAGTTTTTGAGGAACTTCCATACTGTTTTCCATAGTGGCTGCACCAATTCACATTCCCACAAACAGTGTAGAAGGGTTCACTTTTCTCCACATACTCACTAGCTCTTGTTATTTGTTATCTTTTCGATAATAACCATTCCAGCAGGTGCGAGGTGATATCTCATTGTGGTTTTTGTTTTCAATTCCCTGGTGACAGTGACGTTGAGCATCTTTTCATGTGCCTGTTGGCCATCTGTATGTCTTCTTTGGCAAAACATCTATTCAGGTCCTCTTCCCACTTTTTAATTGGGTTGTTTGTTTTTTTAATGTTAAGGTGTATGAGTTCTTTGTATATTTTGGATATAACCCCTTACCTGATATATTGTTTGCAAATATCTTCTCCCATTCAGTAGGCGGCATTTTCATTAAGTCATCAGTTTCCTTTGCTATGCAAAAGCTTTTTAATTCGATGTAGTCCCATTTGTTTAAAATATTTGAATTCAACCCTATCAAAAATGCTGTTTATAAGAGATGTACTTTAAATATAAAGACATGGATAAGCTGAAAGTGAAAAGTAGGAAGAAAATACATATCATGCATCGGTATGCTTAAGAAAGTCAGAGTGGCAACACCAATTTTAGACAAAATAGATTTTAAGAAAACAAGTATTACAAAAAACAAAAAGGTACACTTTGTAATGAAAACAAAATCAATATATGGGGAAATCATATTCATAAATAAGAACAGAGCTTCGAAATACATGAAGCAAAACTTGACAGAAGTGAAAGGAGGAACATAAATGTCTATAATCATAGATGGCAATTTCAACTTTTCTCTCCATAATTGATAGAACAAGTAGATAAAAATCAGCAAGGATAGAGAAGACCTAAACTACTATTAACCACTTTGACTTGATTGATATCTAAAGGACAACATATCCAACAATGGCAGAATATTTCCTCCTTTTAAGTACACATGGAACACCAAGACAAACCACAGCTCTAGGCCATAAAATGAGTCTCAATACATTTAGAAATATTAAAATCTGAAAGAGTATGTTTGCTGATTAACATACACACACACACACACACACACACACACACACACAAAAGTGGACCCTTGTACACTGTTGGTGGGAATGTAAATTGGTGCAACGACTACAGAAAGGCAACAGCAGTAAGATATCTAGAAAAGTTCCAAGTATTCCTGAATAATACTTCTAAATAACCCATGGGTTAAAAGAAAATTACACAGGAAATTAGAAAATATTTTGAATTAAGTGACAGTAAAATATTAAATATCAAAATTCATGCCTGCATTAGAGCAATACTTAGTTTTAAATGATCATGGAAAGAAGAAAGGTCTAAAATCACTGATCCAAGTTTTCACTTTAAGCTAGAAAAAGAAGAGCAAATAAATTTCAAGAAAGTAATAATAATAATAAAGAGTCGAATCAGAGAAACAGAAAAGTAAGAAAACTAACAAGGGAAAAAGTTGGAGAAAAAAATGAACCCCCATCCCTATCTCACATCACACTCAAAAATTATTTTGTTATAGATAAGTCTAAACCCAAAAGCCAAAACTATGAAATCTAAACCTAAGAGCCAAACCTAGAAGAAAAGAGAATTCTGCATAACATCAGCATAGACAAAAATTTCTTGGGCAACACAGTCATCACCAATATTCACACAGTGTGCCTCCTGATACGATGCCTCTGACAAGGATACAACAGCATTTTTGTGATATTCTTGCCAAAAGCACATAGCCTGAATCTAATCATAAGGAAATATCAGGTGAACCCAAACGGAGAGACATTCTGCAAAACACTAGTTCTATAGTTTTCAAAAAAAATCAAGGTCCAAGAAAGACAAAGATAACTGGGATTTTTGTTGCAGATGAAAAAAGACCAAAGAAACATGACAACTAAACCCAATGTGTAATCCTGGAGTGGATCTGGGGGAAGGAGAAACTTACAAAGGACATTATTGTGACCAGTGACAATTGTGACTGAGTATCAACTGCAGATTAGATAATATCATTGTATCAAAATTACAAAGAGGAAGAACCCCCTTTAGGCCAATAAGCACATGATCAGACACTCAACATTATTAGTCATTAGGGAAATGCAAATTTAAAACCACTGAGAAATCATTATCCACCCACCAGAATGACTGAAATTTAAAAGACTGACCATAATAAGTATGTGGAGCAATTGGAACTTTTAAATACTGCTAATGGGATGCAAAATGCAACCACACTATGGAAAACAATTGGGCAGTTTCTTATAAGGTTAAGCATACATTTATCATATATCTCAATAATTCCACCTTTAGGTATTGAAAGAAGAGAAATGAAAACATGCATCCACAGAGACTTGTATGTGAATGTTAATAATGGCTTTATTTGTAATTGTCCCAAACTGGAAACAATTCAAGTGTCCATCAGCTGGTGAATGAATGGGAAAAAAATGTGGTATATCCAGACAATGTTACACTATTCATCAATAAAAAGAAACTACTGATACACACAAACACATGAATGGATTTCAAAAGTATTATGCTAAATAAAAAAAACGGCAGACATAAAAGGCTAATACATACTGTATGATTTCATTTATATGAAATAAAAGGCAAAACTATACCAACGGAAAGCACATTAATGGTTCCAGGAAGGAGGGAGAGGGAACTGACTGCAATGAATACAAGGGAACTTTTGGGGGATGATATACTTGGTCCCATATCTTGATTATAGAGGTTATGACACAACTGCATGTATTTGTCAAAACTCACTGAATTGTACACTGGCACATTTTTCATATGTAAATTATACCTTAATAAAGCTGATTAAAAAACAAAAGGAAGAAAATCCTAGTAGTAATAAATATTTCACCTTTAAGATAACCATTGGTCCATATGCATGCTTTCATATGTCACTTGACTTCTTTAGCTTTTCTATCCCTGCCGACTACAGTTGTGCGGGA
>NW_006791816.1:472935-488194 GCF_000442215.2 Lipotes vexillifer | reverse complement strand
CTACTCAGCAAAACACTTTGTTTTAAAATTTCTCTGCTCAAATATATTTCCTATACAATGTTTAGAAAGTTCCAATTCATATCAAAACTAACTAAATATTAGTTGGAATGGGAATACTATTTTTTATAAATGGAAATAAAACTATCAAGGAAATTAAAACAGTTCACATACAACATGACCATTTCTTGTTTCAGTATGAACGAACCAAGGAAAACAAGTGCATTAAATTTCTAAAATTCAGGTTTCACTAATAATTAACATTATAAAGATTCCCCTTTATACTTCCAATTTATCATCTTGGTGCTGCTCTTGGTACTCATTATATTCACTTCAGGAGTAATGACAAATTAAGGTAGTTCAGTATTACTGGAAAAATGGACATCTGTAAAAATGAAGAGTTAAACTAAATAGATAGCTTATAAAATCCCCTTCCAGTTCTGATATTCTATGTTAACCACTCTTGGAAATCCCTTAAAACCACAGAGGGTATACTGGAGAAGTTTTGTTTCAAAGCTGAGTCTCAGGAACCTCTGTGCAATCACAGGATGTGTAAAATATAATCTCATCCAAAGATTATCCTCCCAATCCGTGTCTTCTAATAGGCAAAACAGAAAAATCCAAGAGGTTGGGTTGTTGTTTTTTCCCCATTACTAAAGCTCTGCTTAGTAAATATGTTACTAGTCAGGGAGTAAAACTTTTACTACTTTGTAATACTTCCAGTGGGTCCCCAAGATACTCACTTTCCGAACTAAACAAATTTATGTCATTGCACACAAAAGCCCTTGAATAGACCACACTGAGAAGGCGTGAAAAAGAAAGAGTTGACCCACTGAGACAGCACACTAACTATGGCATAGGGCAATACAAATATGCAGGCTTACCTGTTTTAATGGATGGTAAATTTAAGCAAAGAACATTTCTTTCTAGGGCTACTGCCAGAGTTGTACTTGACTGCAGACTGGCTTATGATCTGGGGTATGAAAATCCACCAACCTTTTGATCATTTGTTTCTTGGCTATTAATAAGTTTTAATTAAAAACAATAATTTTATGGAGACATAACTCATATACCACACACTTCACTAGTTTGAAATGTACAATTCACAGATTGTGCCACATCACCACCATCTAATTTTAGAATATTCTGTCCCTCCTAGAAAAACTCCAGGAATTCCCTGGAGGTCCAGTGGTTAGTACTCTCTGCACTTTCACTGCCGAGGGCCCAGGTTTAATCCCTGGTTGGGGAGCTAAGATCCTGCAAGCCATGTAGCATTGACAGAAAAAAAGAAACAACTCCATTCTCATTAGCAGTCAATCCTCATTCCCCCACCTACCACACAGCAACCACTAATCAATCTACTTTGTTTCTATAGACTTACCTATTCTGGACATTTCAGATAAACTGAATCTTACAAATATGTGGTATTCTATGACTGACTTCTTTCATTCAGCATATTTTCTTTCTTTTTAAAAAAATATTTATCTATTTACTTGGTTGCACTGGGTCTTAGTTGCAGCACACAGGCTCCTTAGTTGTGGCATGAGAACTCTTAGTTGTGGCATGCGTGTGGGATCTAGTTCCCTGACCAGAGATCAAACCCGGATCCCCTGCATTGGGAGTGTGGAGTCTTATCCACTGCGCCACCAGGGAAGTTCCCTCAGCATAATATTTTCAAGGTTTAACCATGTTCAGCGTGTATCAGTACTTCATTCTTTTTTACTGCCAAGTAATATTTCACTGTACGGTAATACCATATTTTATTTACTTATTCGTTAATGGATGAACATTTGGGTTATTTCCACCTTGGGGCTATTATGAAAAATGCTGCTATGAACATTTGTGTACAAGTTCTGCATGGATGTATGTTTTCATTTCTCTTGGGTATATATATATCTAGGAATGAAACTGTCAAGTTACCAAATGTGGTAATTCTGTTTAACTCATTGAGGAACTGCCAGACTGTTTTCCAAAGTATCTGCACCATTTTACATTCCCAACTGCAATGTATGAAGGTTCCAATTTCTCCACATCCTCAACCGAAACTTGTTATTTTATGTCTTTTTTATTATAGTCATGCTTGTGGGTGTGAAGAGGTATCTCCCTGCAGTTTTGATGTACATTTCCCTAATGACTAATGATGTTGAACATCTTTTCCTGTGCTCACATACAGGTTTTAAAATTTCAACATATATCTCCTTCAATAATTGTCACAACTTCAATCGCCTTAACTCATTTTATACTTTTAAGTTTAAATCTGAGAAGTTTAACTGCATAGGAATTATAAAAACTGTACAAAAGAAGTTGTAAACTCAGATGACTACAGGAACCAGGCAGGTGATATAAACAGATAAAACAGGCCAAGTCTAAGAAAACATAAGAGCAGGCAAAATGATAATTAGCAAATACTCAGATCTCATTGTCCAAGATTCGACAGAAGGAGGTGACGGCTATGACCAAACTGGAGAATGGAGGTCCCTTATAAAGGAAACAGCCCAGTGCTCGGTCCAGATAATTGTTGCCACACAAAAATAAAGACCCAGGGTTAGCAGATTTGATTTTCGAAAGAAACTTTTAAAATCTAGCATTTTGAAACATGTGAAATAACTTTTTAAAAGAGTAAAACACAAAGACGCTCAAACCAAAAACTAATATGGGCTAGATCTCACCCTTAGGCCACAAATTCGTAATACATTCACTTGGTCAGTGAGTCAACAGATTTTCATTAAGTACCACATGTATGTGCAAAATAATGTTCTTATTCCTAGGAACAGAAAAGTGAAAACATTTCCTGTCCTCAGGAATTTATATTAGCCAAGGAAACAAGCAATACCAAGGTAACAAATACTTAATTTCATGTAGAGAAAAGTGCCTTGAAGAACAATTAAGCCAGGCAGGGTATTAGCATCACCTTCCCTAGTCCCTCTCTATTTTAGATTTGGTGAAGGCCTTTCTAATGAGGTGACTTTTGAACAAAGACCTGAATGAAGTGAGGGAGTAAACCATGCTCCCTCTGGGGGAAGTGCCCTCTAGGTAGAGGAAAGAACCATGAACGCCCTTAAGAAACACCAAAGAGGGCTTCTCTGGTGGCGCAGTGGTTAAGAATCTGCCCACCAATGCAGGGGACACAGGTTCGAGCCCTGAGCCGGGAAGATCCCACATGCCACGGAGCAATTAAGCCTATGCGCCACAACTACTGAGCCTGTGCTCTAGAACCCACGAGCCACAACTACTGAGCCCACGTGCCACAACTACTGAGGCCCATGCTCCTAGAGCCTGTGCTCCGCAACAAGAGAAGCCACCGCAATGAGAAGCAACGAAGAGTAGCCCCCGCTTGCCGCAACTAGAGAAAGTCCGCACACAGCAACGAAGACCCAACACAGCCAAAAATAAATAAATAAATAAATTTATTTTTTTTTAAAAAAAGAAACACCAAAGAGCTTGGCATATTTGAGGATTAACAACTAGGCAATTTGGAAACTCAAAGAATAAGTATAAAGTCTTTATGTAATTATAGTTTGAGCTTAAATTTAAAAAAAAAACTCTTGCTTATTGCTGCACCATGGAAAAGAGTAAATAAATGTAAAAACAATTCTAAAACAGCTAATCAAAAGTTTAAATTCTTTATCTTATCGGCCGGCAGTCCCCAGCCTTTCTGGCACCAGGGACTGGTTTCATGGAGGACAACTTTCCCACGGATGGGGGGTGGGGGAATGGAGGGATGGTTCAGGTGGTAATGGGAGCGACGGGGAACAGCAGATGAAGCTTCGCTCGCTCACCTGCCGCTCACCTCCTGCTGCGCGGCCTAGTTCCTAACAGGGGTCCGTGGCCCAGGGATTGCAGACCCCTATCTTATCCAACCTCTTATTAGAAACAATGAAGTAGAACTGATATTTGTTGATTTGTGGTTGTTACCTAATCACAAATGAGTAGCAAAAAGATCCAAAGATGAATACCAAGAAAGAGAAATAAAAGAATGGCCCTTATACACTACACCTGATATGTGAGATCTAGAATGGAGGTGACTCCAGCTCCTGCCATCAAAAAGCTGCCTTCATAATGATAAATAACTCTCACGACATACGTGGCAGTATAACTTGACTCTTCTATTTATTATTTCTTCTACACTATGGATGAGAAAACAAACAGGTTAAGCAACTGATTTTTCTCAACAAATGATATGCAGAGACACTAACTTCTTTTTTAGCTTTCCACTTAGAAGAGCTTAAATTTTTTCAAATTTTGGGGATGATGATCTATATGTTTATGACAGTTTACTTCTATTCTGAGACTTTGATACAAATTTCACAAGGAAATTAAAAACAGCTCTCATTTATTTTGTTTAATTTCCTACTCTAGAATAGCAACTAAGGGGAACCAGGAGGACTACAATAACATATACTCAAAACTGTATTTCATAAAAGAAGCAGTGATCTTAACATGTCAATTATATCCAATGTACTGAAACATCAGATAATATTTTCCAAAGATCAGAAGAAACGGAATATCAAAACAACTGGCTTTAGTCACAGTGGATATGGAAAAACAGGGGAATACCAGTTATTTTGGTTAGAAGCACTGTTCTAAACATGGGAACAACAGTAAAAAAATGCATCTTTGCATCAAATGGCCAAATTTCTTCATGTGCCTTCTTAAAACCATGGGATCCAAATAAATCCTCAATAGAAAGAACACTAGCATGACTGCCTTAACTTAGCCTGAGAAAAATTAAGTCACAGGTCTGTAAAATGTCACTGCAACCTCATAACTAATAATTTTAGAAAGTTTATACTAATTTAATAGCAAGTTATATTTTAGTTGTTTTTTTAATTCAGTAATTATAATTACTATCATGTAGAATCCTATTTAAAAATACTTATAATTTTATGTGAATTTTATGATTCCAGTAAGATGAAAAAACAAACAAAAAACCCTTCCTCCTAGGAATATCTAAAAAGGCTGGATAAAATGTGACAAAAATACTTAATACGCGGTGAACTTTTAAGAAAGGAAGTGAAATAAATCTCTAATTGCCACAGAGGAAGCCAGATCTGAAAATCAGAATGGTAAGGATAAGAGGTGATGTTAATGTTCTCCAGAAAGGAAGCAAAAAACAGAAATGGACTGGGTATCAGCAAACAGGGGCTTGGCTTTTGATACCCCCAGGGGAACTGGAGACCTATCAAACCCAAACCCAAATGAGGGGGGAAACTGGAAGTGAACTCCACAGTAAAAGAAGAACCTTTACAAATGAGCACATTGAAGTCCAAACATAAGACACCAGCTTCTCTATCTCTACTAGGGGTCTAAGTAGGAAAAAAAAAACCTCTTAAGAAATAAGAACTCCAGGAACTCCCTGGGGGTCCAGTGGTTAGGACTCCATACTTCCACTGCAGGGGGCACAGGTTCGGTCCACAGCCAGGGAACTAAGATTTCGCATGATGTGTGGCGCAGCCAAACATATAATAATAATAATAAAAGAAAAGAAAGAAATAGAAACTCCAGGCTTAAGTATCTTAAGTATCTTAAGTAAGTTTGAAGCACAAATTTAGATAAACTATATGGCACGAATCATCATGTTCCACTGAAAAATTACGTAAAAACTGGCTCTGGTCCAGTAATATCTCTGGGACATTTGGCAGAAGCAAGCACAAAACTTCTCTGGAGAGACACTATCAACAATCCAGACAACAAAAGAATTCTCATAGAAAAAGCAAGCCCCTCTGAAACTGACCTCACCAATTAAAAATGGTAAAAGAGGGCTTCCCTGGTGGCACAGTGGTTGGGAGTCAGCCTGCCAATGCAGGGGACACGGGTTCGTGCCCCAATCCAAGAAGATCCCACATGCCGCAGAGCAGCTGGGCCCGTGAGCCTTGGCCGCTGAGCCTGCGCGTCTGGAGCCTGTGCTCTGCAATGGGAGAGACCGCAACAGTGAATAGGCCCGCATACCACAGGGAAAAAAAAAATTGTAAAAGACAGAGTAAATAATCCACTATGTGTGAGAGTCCTCTGACACAACAGAAGGATTAGAGCCCAAAGAACTCAGGATAAAAGATAACAGAAAATAGTTACTCAAGTCCAGGAAGCACACAGAGTCCCATATAGGATAAATCCAAGGAGAAATATGCCAAGACACATATTAATCAAACTGTCAAAAATTAAATACAAAGAAAACATATTAAAAGCAGCAAGGGAAAAACAACAAATAACACACAAGGGAATCCCCATAAGGTTAACAGCTGATATTTCAGCAAAAACTCTGCAAGCCAGAACGGACGGGCAGGACATATTTAAAGTGATGAAGGAGAAAAACCTGCAACCAAGATTAGTATACCCAGCAAGTATCTCATTCAGATTTGATGGAGGAATTAAAACCTTTACAGACAAGCAAAAGCTGAGAGAGTTCAGCACCACCAAACCAGCTTTACAAAAAATGCTAAAGGAACTTCTCTAGGCAAGAAACACAAGAGAAGGAAAAGACCTACAATAACGAACCCAAAACAATTAAAAAAATGGAAATAGGAACATACATATTGATAATTACCTTAAATGTAAATGGACTAAATGCTCCCACCAAAAGACACAGATTGGCTGATTGATACAAAAACAAGACCCATATATATGCTGTCTACAAGAGATCCACTTCAGACCTACCGACACATACAGACTGAAAGTAAGGGGATGGAAAAAGATATTCCATGCAGATGGAAACCAAAAGAAAGCTGGAGTAGCAATTCTCATATCAGACAAAATAGACTTTAAAATAAAGACTATTAGAAGAGACAAAGAAGGACACTGCATAATGATCAAGGGATTGATCCAAGAAGAAGATGTAACAATTGTAAATATTTTTGCACCCAACATAGGAGCACCTCAAGCCCCCGAGTCAGCGGCTCCTTTAACGCCGTCCTGTCTGAGCAAAAAGCAGACGCCCTCCAGCGACCTACACGCAGAGGCAGGGCCAAGTCGAAAGCTGAGCCCCTGTGAGCTGTGAGAACAAAGAAGAAAAAGGGAAATCTCTCCCAGCAGCCTCAGAAACAGCGGATTAAAGCTACACAATCAATTTGATGTACCCTGCCTCTGTGGAATACATGAATAGACAGCGAATCATCCCAAATTGAGGAGGCGGACTTCTAGAGCAAGATCTATGATTTTTTCCCCTTTTCCTCTTTTTGTGAATGTGTATGTGTATGCTTCTGTGTGAGATCTTGTCTGTATAGGTTTGCTTCCACCATTTGTCCCAGCGTTCTATCCGACCATTTTTTTTTTTAATTTTTTTCTTAATAATTAATTTTAATTTAAAGAACTCTGTTATACTTTACCTTCTTTCTATCTTTCCTTCCTTCCTTCCCTTTTTGAGACAACGAATCGTCCCAAATTGAGGAGGTGGACTTGGAGAGCAAGTTTTATGATTTTTTCCACTTTACCTCTTTTTGTGAGGGTATATGTGTATGCTTCTATGTAAGATTTTGTCTCTATAACTTTGCTTCCACCATTTGTCCTAAGGTTCTATCCTTCCCTTTTTTTTTTCCTCTAAATAATTATTTTTTTAATTCAATAACTTTATTATACTTTATTTTATTTTACTGTATCTTCTTTCTTTCTGTATTTTTTCCTTCCTTCCCTCATTCCTTCCTTCCTTCCCTCCTCCCTCCCTCCCTCCTTTCTTTCCTTCTTGCCTTCTTCCTTTCTTTTCTTCTTTCTTTCTTTCTTCCTTCCCTCCTTCCTTCCTTCCCTCCTCTCTTTCTTTCTTTCTTTCTTTCTTTCCTATTTCCTCCTACTTCTACTAATTCTCTCTACTTTCTCTCCCTTTTATTCTGAGCCGAGTGGATGAAAGGCTCTTGCTGCTCCAGCCAGGAGTCAGGACTCTGCCTCTGAGGTGGGAGAGCCAACTTCAGAACACTCGTCAAGAAGAGACCTCCCAGCCCCACATAATATCAAACGGCGAAAATCTCCCAGAGATCTCCATCTCAACACCAGCACCCAGCTTCACTCAACGACCAGCAAGCTACAGTGCTGGACAACCTATGCCAACCATATAGCAAAACAGGAACACAACCCCACCCACTAGCAGAGAGGCTGCCTAAAATCATAATAAGTCCACAGACACCCCAAAACACACCACCAGACGTGGACCTGCCCACTAGAGAGACAAGATCTAGCCTCATACACCACAACACAGCCACTAGTCCCCTCCACCAGGAAGCCTACACAACCCACTGAACCAACCTTAGCCACTGGAGACAGACATCAAAAACAACGGGAGCTACGAACTTGCAGCCTGCAAAAAGGTGAACCCAATCACAGTAAGATAAGCAAAATGAGAAGACAGAAAAACACACAGCAGATGAAGGAGCAGGATAAAAACCCACCAGACCTAACAAATGAAGAGGAAATAGGCAGTCTACCTGAAAAAGAGTTCAGAATAATGATAGTAAAGATGATCCAAAATCTTGGAAATAGAATGGACAAAATGCAAGAAGCAGTTAACAAGGACCTAGAAGAAATAAAGATGAAACAGACAATGATGAACAACACAATAAATGAAATGAAAAATACTCTAGATGGGATCAATAGCAGAATAAATGAGGCAGAAGAACGGATAAGTGACCTGGAAGATAAAATAGTGGAAATAACTACTGCAGAGCAGAATAAAGAAAAAAGAATGAAAAGAACTGAGGACAGTCTCAGAGACCTCTGGGACAACATTAAACGCACCAACATTCGAATTATAGGGGTTCCAGAAGAAGAAGAGAAAAAGAAAGGGACTGAGAAAATATTTGAAGAGATTATAGTTGAAAACTTCCCTAATATGGGAAAGGAAATCGTTAATCAAGTCCAGGAAGCACAGAGAGTCCCATACAGGATAAATTCAAGGAGAAATACGCCAAGACACATATTAATCAAACTGTCAAAAACTAAATACAAAGAAAGCATATTAAAAGCAGCAAGGGAAAAACAACAAATAACACACAAGGGAATCCCCATAAGGTTAACAGCTGATCTCTCAGCAGAAACTCTACAAGCCAGAAGGGAGTGGCAGGACATACTGAAAGTGATGAAGGAGAAAAACCTGCAACCAAGATTACTCTACCCAGCAAGGATCTCATTCAGATTTGATGGAGAAATTAAAACCTTTACAGACAAGCAAAAGCTGAGAGAGTTCAGCACCACCAAACCAGCTTTACAACAAATGCTAAAGGAACTTCTCTAGACAAAAACACAAGAGAAGGAAAAGTCCTATAATAACGAACCCAAAACAATTTAGAAAATGGGAATAGGAACATACATATCGATAATTACCTTAAATGTAAATGGACTAAATGCTCCCACCAAAAGACACAGATTGGCTGAATGGATACAAAAACAAGACCCATATATATGCTGTCTACAAGAGACCCACTTCAGACCTAGAGACACATACAGACTGAAAGTAAGGGGATGGAAAAAGATATTCCATGCAAATGGAAACCAAAAGAAAGCTGGAGTAGCAATTCTCATATCAGACAAAATAGACTTTAAAATAAGGACTATCAGAAGAGACAAAGAAGGACACTACATAATGATTAAGGGATCGATCCAAGAAGAAGATATAACAATTGTAAATATTTATGCACCCAACATAGGAGCACCTCAATACATAAGGCAAAAACTAGCAGCCATAAAAGGGGAAATCGACAGTAACACATTCATAGTAGGGGACTTCAACACCCCACTTTCACCAATGGACAGATCATCCAAAATGAAAATAAATAAGGAAACACAAGCTTTAAATGATACATTAAACAGGATGGACTTAATTGATATTTATAGGACACTCCATCCAAAAACAACAGAATACACATTTTTCTCAAGTGCTCATGGAACATTCTCCAGGATAGATCATATCTTGGGTCACAAATCAAGCCTTGGTAAATTTAAGAAAATTGAAATTGTATCAAGTATCTTTTCCGACCACAACGCCATGAGACTAGATATCAATTATAGGAAAAGATCTGTAAAAAATACAAACACATGGAGGCTAAACAATACACTACTTAATAACGAAGTGATCACTGAAGAAATCAAAGAGGAAATTAAAAAATACCTAGAAACAAATGACAATGGAGATACAACGACCCAAAACCTATGGGATGCAGCAAAAGCAGTTCTAAGAGGGAAGTTTATAGCAATACAAGCCCACCTTAAGAAGCAGGAAACATCTCGAATAAACAACCTAACCTTGCACCTCAAGCAATTAGAGAAAGAAGAACAAAAAAACCCCAGAGTTAGCAGAAGGAAAGAAATCATAAAAATCAGATCAGAAATAAATGAAAAAGAAATGAAGGAAACAATAGCAAAGATCAATAAAACTAAAAGCTGGTTCTTTGAGAAGATAAACACACCATTGTAAAGCAATTATACCCCAATAAAGATGTTAAAATAAATAAATAAATAAAAAATAAAAAAAAATGAAAAAGGAGAAGTAAAAACTGACACTGCAGAAATACAAAAGATCATGCGAGATTACTACAAGCAACTCTATGCCAATAAGATGGACAACCTGGAAGAAATGGACAAATTCTTAGAAATGCACAAACTACCAAGAGTGAATCAGGAAGAAATAGGAAATATGAACAGACCAATCACAAGCACTGAAATTGAAACTGTGATTAAAAATCTTCCAACAAACAAAAGCCCAGGACCAGATGGCTTCACAGGTGAATTCTATCAAACATTTAGAGAAGAGCTAACACCTATCCTTCTCAAACTCTTCCAAAATATAGCAGAGGGAGGAACACTCCCAAACTCATTCCACGAGGTCACCATCACCCTGATACCAAAACCAGACAAGGATGTCACAAAGAAAGAAAACTACAGGTCAATATCACTGATGAACATAGACGCAAAAATCTTCAACAAAATACTAGCAAACAGAATCCAACAGCACATTAAAAGGACCATACACCATGATCAAGTGGGGTTTATTCCAGGAATGCAAAGATTTTTCAATATATGCAAATCAATCAATTTGATAAACCATATTAACAAATTGAAGGAGAAAAACCATATGATCATCTCAATAGACACAGATAAAGCTTTCGACAAAATTCAACACCCATTTATGATAAAAACCCTGTAGAAAGTAGGGGTAGAGGGAACTTTCCTCAATATAATAAAGGCCGTATATGACAAGCCCACAGCCAACATCATCCTCAATGGCGAAAAACTGAAAGCATTTCCACTAAGGTCAGGAACAAGACAAGGTTGCCCACTCTCACCACTCTTATTCAACATAGTTTTGGAAGTTTTAGCCACAGCAATCAGAGAAGAAAAGGAAATAAAAGGAATCCAAATCGGAAAAGAAGAAGTAAAGCTGTCACTGTTTTCAGATGACATGATACTATACATAGGGAATCCTAAAGATGCTACCCGAAAACTACTAGAGCTAATCAATGAATTTGGTAAAGTAGCAGGATACAAAATTCATGCACAGAAATCTTTGGCATTCCTATACACTAATGATGAAAAATGTAAAAGTAAAACCAAGAAAACACTCCCATTTACCATTGCAACAAAAAGAAGAAAATATCTAGGAATAAACCTACCTAAGGAGACAAAAGACCTATATGCAGAAAATTATAAGACACTGATGAAAGAAATTAAAGATGATACAAATAGATGGAGAGATATACCATGTTCTTGGATTGGAAGAATCAACATTGTGGAAACGACTCTACTACCCAAAGCAATCTATAGATTCAATGCAATCCCTATCAAACTACCACTGGCATTTTTCACAGAACTAGAACAAAAAATTTCACAATTTGTATGGAAACACAAAAGACCCCGAATAGCCAAAGCAATCTTGAGAACAAAAAACGGAGCTGGAGGAATCAGGCTCCTTGACTTCAGACTATACTACAAAGCTACAGTAATCAAGGCAGTATGGTACTGGCACAAAAACAGAAATATAGATCAATGGAACAGGATAGAAAGCCCAAAGATAAACCCAGGTACATATGGTCACCTTATCTTTGATAAAGGTGGCAGGAATGTACAGTGTAGAAAGGACAGCCTCTTCAATAAGTGGTGCTGGGAAACTGGACAGGTGCATGTAAAAGTATGAGATTAGATCACTCCCTAACACCATACACAAAAATAAGCTCAAAATCGATTAAAGACCTAAATGTAAGGCCAGACACTATCAAACTCTTAGAGGAAAACATAGGCAGAACACTCTATGACATAAATCACAGCAAGATCCTTTTTGACCCACCTCCTAGAGAAATGGAAATAAAAACAAAAATAAACAAATGGGACCTAATGAAACTTCAAAGCTTTTGCACAGCAAAGGAAACCATAAACAAGACCAAAAGACAACCCTCAGAATGGGAGAAAATATTTGCAAATGAAGCAACTGACAAAGGATTAATCTCCAAAATTTACAAGCAGCTCATGCAACTCAATAACAAAAAAACAAACAACCCAATCCAAAAATGGGCAGAAGACCTAAATAGACATTTCTCCAAAGAAGATATACAGACTGCCAACAAACACATGAAAGAATGCTCAACATCATTAATCATTAGAGAAATGCAAATCAAAACTACAATGAGATATCATCTCACACCAGTCAGAATGGCCATCATTAAAAAATCTAGAAACAATAAATGCTGGAGAGGATGTGGAGAAAAGGGAACACTGTTGCACTACTGGTGGGAATGTGAATTGGTACAGCCACTATGGAGAACAGTATGGAGTTTCCTTAAAAAACTACAAATAGAACTACCATATGACCCAGCAATCCCACTACTGGGCATATACCCTGAGAAAACCATAATTCAAAAAGAGTCATGTACCAAAATGTCCATTGCGGCTCTGCTTACAATAGCCCTGAGATGGAAACAACCTAAGTGCCCATCATCGGATGAATGGATAAAGAAGATGTGGCACATATATACAATGCAATATTACTCAGCCATAAAAAGTAATGAAATTGAGCTATTTGTAATGAGGTGGACAGAGCTAGAGTCTGTCATACAGAGTGAGGTAAGTCAGAAAGAGAAAGACAAATACCGTATGCTAACACATATATATGGAATTTAAGAAAAAAAATGTCATGAAGTACCTAGGGGTAAGACAGGAATAAAGACACAGACCTACTAGATAATGGACTTGTGGATATGGGGAGGGGGGAGGGTAAGCTGTGACAAAGCGAGAGAGAGGCATGGACATATATACACTACCAAACGTAAGGTAGATAGCTAGTGGGAAGCAGCTGCATAGCACAGGGAGATCGGCTCAGTGCTTTGTGACCGCATAGAGGGGTGGGATAGGGAGGGTGGGAGGGAGGGAGACGCAAGAGGGAAGAGATATGGGAACATATGTATATGTATAACTGATTCACTTTGTCATAAAGCAGAAAGTAACACACCATTGTAAAGCAATTATACTCCAAAAAAGATGTTAAAAAAAAAAGTCAAAAAAAAAAGATAACAGAAAAATGTAAGAGAAAATATAAAATAAGTATAAAAATAACTAAAACATAAAAGAAGAATCTGAACTTAAGAAAATACAGAGACCATGAATAAATGAAGAGAAAAATTTCAAAGAGAAGTTCTAAAATTAAAATTCCAAAATAAATGGAATTAAATGGACATAAGCCCAAATGTCCATGAGCTGGTGAATAAATAAATTGTGGTATATTCATCCACTGGAATACTACTCAGCAATGAAAAGGAACTACTGATACATGTAACAACATGAACTCAAAACATTATGTTTAGGGCTTCCCTGGTGGCACAGTGGTTGAGAATCTGCCTGCCAATGCAGGGGACACAGGTTCGAGCCCTGGTCTGGGAAGATCCCACATGCCGCAGAGTAACTAGGCCTGTGAGCCACAGCTACTGAGCCTGCGCATCTGTAGCCCATGCTCTGCAACAAGAGAGGCCGCGATAGTGAGAGGCCTGTGCACTGCGATGAAGAGTGGCCCCCACTTGGTGCAACTAGAGAAAGCCCTCGCACAGAAACGAAGACCCAACACAGCCAAAAATAAATAAATAAATAAAAATTTTGTGGGCATACAAAAAAAAACCATTATGTTTAAAACTAAATCTAATATATTGCAAAAACAAAGATTATGTTAAGTGAAAGATAAACCAAAAAAATTACAGAATATATGCTTCTATTTATATAAAATTTTTAATAAAGGCAAAACTACAGAGACAGAGAGCAGGTCAGTGGTGACTGGAGTTGGGAGTAGGAGTAGGGACTGACCTCAGAAGGACATGATGAAACTTTTTGGGGTGATAGAGGTATTCTAAAACTGAATTGTGGTGATGGTCAGATAAGTGATAGATTTACTCAGTCACTGAACTGTATACCTAAAACGGGTCAATTTTATGCTCTGTAAATTATTGAAACATTTGGGGAAAACCCCTCAACAAATGGGTAGAGAGAACAGACACATTGCAGGTGAGAAATAGTGAACTAGAAGATAGATCTGAAGATGTTACCCAGAATGCAATTCAGAGAGATAAAGAGATGAGTGACATGGAGGAGAGAGTGAAAGGACCCAACAAAAGTCTAATAGGAATTTCAGAAGAAACAATATTTGAAGATATAAGGCCTGAGAATTATTCAGAATTGATTCAAGACATGAAACCTTGGATTCAGGAAGTTCAGTGAATCCCAAGCAGGAAAAATAAACACATTCATACATACCCATCATAATGAAACAACAGAAGTGAAAAAAAATTCTTAAGAGCAACAAGGTGGATGGAGATGGAACAAAGACTGGACCAAAAGCAACCTTTTCAACAGCGACTAAAACAGAGGCCAGAAGACAATGGAATACTATCTTCACAGTGTTGAGGGAAAATACTAAATTCTCTATAGTTAACCTACCATTCAAGTAAACATTTTCAGACTAAAGAATAAAATAGTTTACCACTCTTATCCTGTCACTGAAAGAATGTTACTCAGGAAGATGCCCAACAGGAAGTTTGGGGTTCAGTGAGAATGCGAGGACTGGAGCTATACAGATCTGTTGAGTCACTGGCATACACGTGGTAGACAGACATACAGAGGAGGGGGTGAAAATGAACAGGGGGAGTGGATTGAGTAGGAAAAGAGGAAGGAAGCTGTGGGAACCCAGAGCCCTGGGAAACACCAAAAACTCAAGGGATAGGCAGAGGACAAATTGTATTATTGTCCTCTTAATGTAAGAGGACAAGTTCAGTTGCATCTGTAAAGAAAGAGCAATGAGCTTTAGGGAAAG
>NW_006791816.1:436953-472922 GCF_000442215.2 Lipotes vexillifer | reverse complement strand
GGGAAAGAACGGTAACAGATGCAAAGGTATCTGGCAAAAATAAAACAGAAATGCAAGAAAAAACAAAATGCAACAGAATTAAAATCTTCATTGAAAGCATTAGAGATTGGAAGTAATACACAAGAACATGGATTTTGTGAAATGCAGCACAAACTTAGAAAAATTCTGTTAGAATGAAGAGGAAAAGAACAAAAAGATAAGAGAAAGAACATTATAGATATGAAGGACAGAGAACAGAAATCCAACTTAAGCCTCATAAGGGTGCTCTCAGGAATAAATCAGAACAAAAAAATGAGAACTAATCATTTTTTCTTTAATTTCCTAAGACAAAAATATGTCTTTAAGGACGCATGAGATTCCGGGAAACTTAATGAAAAAATTCACCTAGTCCTCTTCCCACAAAATTTTAAATTTTGAAGTTGAAGAAAAAAATCCTATAAACATCCAGGCCAAATAATAACACAAAGATACTTACAGTGCTTTCCATGTGCTATGTAGATCACAAAAATACAGAAAAACAAGAATTCTAAGTGCTTTCCATATATTAACTCTTTTATTCCCCTATCAATGGTATCAATATTATCATTTTCCCCACTTAACAGATTAGGAGACTAAAGTACAGAAAAGTCAAGTAAATCACATAACTAGTAAGTGGTAGACTTGGATTGGAAAACTAGAAATCCATGTTCTCACCTGAGGTATAGTGGAACAGAGCAACAATAACCAAGTTGGGAACCCTAAAAGCCAGAAGACAACAAAACAACTCTGTTTGAAGATGGTAGAAGAGTCCTCACATGGACCTGAACCTCCTGGCACCTGCCTTGTAACAGATTTTCCTTTTCCTGAACAGTACACATTAATAAGCTGTGGCCTATGTTTTTAAGAAGGCATGCCAATCAAGACTACTGCCCTTCCTTACAAGGTACTTGCAAAATGGGAGAGAAATGCAAATGCCGTTCATGAATTCTTTTGTTGAGAAATCCTACTTGCTTTGATGTAGTCTCCCTAGTTTATTTAGGGAGAGATAACCCTCCTTCTCCTGCTCCCCACTCCAAAAAAGACTAATAAGGACTATTGGGATTTCACTGAAATGGAAATCGAATGAGGTATTTTTTCAACTGTAGGTCACAACCAATTACTGGGTCATGAAATCAATTTAATAGGTTGCAACCAGCATTTTTGAGGTCATGATTAAATAAGTTAACATTAAAATGCAGTCCAACACATGTAGCAAGAGCATGTAAATGTTTTTGTCAGTTATAAAATGGGTTGTTACATAGAATGTATTTTGTACTTGAGTTGTGGTCAAAAATGTTTAAAAGACACTGGTAATGGACTGTCATATATATAAAACATGATTTTGCCCCAGGGAACATTATTAATATATTTTATCATAGGCCTATAATATCTACCCTTGACAGTTTATAAAGAAAGAGCCAAAATCCCAGTTCTAAGGATTAGCTCTACCACATATTAAGACATGTTACAAAACTACAATAGTCTATACAGTGTGGTCATGTGCACAGATTAAAGGATGAGAATAGAAAGTCCAGAAGCTGACCCAAATATATATAGGAATTTGATATTTGATGAAAGTGGCATCCCAAACAAGAGCGAGAAAAGATGGGTTGTTAAATAAATGGTGTTGACATAACCGGGTAATTAACTGAAGGAAAGAAAAAAAATCAAGTTGGAACCCTACCGCATTTATACCAGAAAAAATTCCAAATGGATCAAAAATGTAAAGGAAAAACAACAAAAGTAGTAGGAGGCAAAAGGAGGCTTGTATTTGTGTTTATTCATTCTTAAATAATCTTGTAAAGGAAAAGACCTTTCTAAGTATGAAACCCAGGAGCCATAAAAGAAAAGTTTGATATATTTAACTATTTTAAAATGTGCATAAGGAAAAAAGCCTCAAAAAGTTGAAATTCAAATCACAATTTTTCAAATAAAGAGCTGCTACAAAATCAGTTTAAAAACCTCAATAACTCAAGTGAAAAATGGGCAAGACAGAAGCAAGCACTTTGCAGAAAAGAAATACAGGTGGCTTTTAAAGCTATGGAAAGATACGTGACTTACCCATTAAGAAAATGGTAAACTAACCTTATACCGAGGTTCCATTTTTTTCTTCAGATAGGCAAAGATCAAAATGTTTGATGACACACTGGAACACAAGGGTGTGGAGAAACAAGACTTCTCATACTTTGCTGATCAGTATGTGTGTATACTGATAAATTTTCCATGAAGGCCAATCAAAATTGATACATCTCCACTACCCTAGCAATTCAATCTGCAGGAATCTTACAGCTGTGTTAGAATATGTGAGAAATTACAAATGTCTAAGGTGATTCACTGTTGCATTTCTGTAGTAGTAAAAGTCTGAAACAACCTAAATATCTATTAACAGAAGACTGAACAAATAATTAAATTATAGTCATTCAACAGGATGGAAAACTATACAGCTTGGAAGAGAAAAAAGAGGAGGAAGAGGAGAGAGGAGCAGGGGAAAGGAGGAAGAAGATAACCTATTTTTGTCTTGAAATACAAAATGATAGCCCAGTATCAACTGAAAAAGTTTCACTAAAAAATTCTCAACCATCTAGAATCACGAGTTAAAGACATGTTCTCTAGCAGCCAGGTATATTTCCAAGTAGATTTTCCTACTAAATACCCCAGGCAGAATATATTTACTCACAGGATAAAGTTATTTCTTAAATCTTGCCTGGGCTTTGGGGAAACGGATCTTATTCAGGTAAAGATAGTTTAGAAATTATACGTATAACTGATGCACTTTGCTGTACACCTGAAACTAACACAACATTGTAAATCAACTATACTCTAATAAAAATTTAAAAAATAAAAAGATAGTATAGAAATTAAACTAAGAGGTAGAACAAAAAGCTATATTCTTTTTAATCCCACTCCCCTTCCCTTTCATATCATATCCTGACAGACACAGAGAACAGCTGAAAGAAAAGCAAAAAGACAATATATTTTTCATCATAGAATCTTGCTCCCAAATTAGAAAGGAAAAAATCAGGCAAAGAAAGGCAATAACATGGCTTGGATCCTGGAAACCCAGAAATGCTATTAACCACTTTTTTGTTTGTTTGTTTTTTGGGTTTTTGTTTTTGTTTTGTTTTTTTTTGCGGTACGCGGGCCTCTCACTGTTGTGGCCTCTCCCGTTGTGGAGCACAGGCTCCAGACGCGCAGGCTCAGCGGCCATGGCTCACGGGCCCAGCCGCTCCGCGGCATGTGGGATCTTTCTGGACCGGGGCACAAACCCGTGTCCCCTGCATCGGCAGGCAGACTCTCAACCACTGTGCCACCAGGGAAGCCCCCACTTTTTTTTTTTTTAATTCTGCTTTCAGTTCAAGGAGTTCATCCATGTTTACACACCCTGGAAATCCCCTATGCTTCACAACCAACCAGGAACCGGCTCTAAAACAGCAACTTAGTGCCTAACTTCTCCCCGTCCTTGGAAGCAAACACGCAAAATATTTAAGTCCTTTCACTGGATGATCCCAAAACAAAAGAAAAGTATGGCACAGATAAAATTCACTGGAAATCCTTTCCCCCCAAAATCAGAAAGTAAACACTTATTTTTCAAATAAGGGAGAAAAAAGTCTTGTAGAAAAACTGAGCACTATACATAGATAAAACTTAACTCAAACTCCTCAAAAAGATTGCCAGAGAAAAGCAATTATGGAAGGTTGCCCATGGCTCTTTTGAAGAGTCTTTACAGATGTTTCATTGTTCACCCTGAAAAAGTGACCAAATTCAAAATGTTTCCTTTAACAATAACTTTGGATACAATTTTATTATTATCTTCCTCAGGTACATACAGGAGCCCTCAAAGCAGCTGTGAGGATGCTAAAGGACCCTGGAGTAGCAGTGATAAACCAGTTTGGGTTTGCATATTCTCTGCTGGGCCATTCACTAGCTGATATGACTTTGGTCAAGTCGCTTCACTTTTCTGGGCCTCGGTGTAAAGTGGGGCTACTTACTTCAAAGGGCTTTGTAAGGACTCAATAAAATTAAATGAGCTGACTATAGTTTATACTACAAAAGCCTCCTCATGTGCTTTCGTAAGCAGGTAACAGTACACGTTCTACCAACAGTTTGTCACCATCTCTAACTCTTTGGGTTTTAAAACAGGATACCAGGAAAATAACTTTGCCTGTTTCCTGTTCCTGACTCACAAATGGGTTTCTGTCTTCATATGGCGGCAGAATGTTTGAATCCCTAAAGTAGTAATAACCCAACTGCCTCCATATGTGTAAGAAAAGCATGTCTACATGTCACTTGTTCCCATGTATTCTGACTCAAAGGCCAAAGAGACCATTCAGCCCATCCCCATCAGAAAACCTAGATCCACTGCTCCTGCAGTACACATGTATGTATAGATGATTCATAGATCAAGTGTTCCCTGCTGGGGATTGCCTGTAGTGCATCCTTGCAGATTACTCTAAACTTTACAACATGCATATATCTTTGGATTGGATCCTCAAAACAATGCTGTGAGAAAACTGAGATGCAGAGGGGAAAAAAGACCAACTTAATGACTACATGAAAAACATACAACCTCTATTTCCGACTCCTACTTAACTCATCACTTCTTTGAGCTGAATGAGCTATTTATTTTGTTTATAAAGCAGGAACAACAATTTTTCAGTTATATCTGCAAAAGCCACCAAAGTTTAAAATTTTCTCATAGCCATGAAGCAGAATTTACTATCATCTATACTCAATTTTATTGCTAATTTAAAAAGAAAATGGTTTGAGCTACCTTTTTGTCCTTTTAAAGAAAAAAAAATCAAGAATAGAAGAGGAAGAATAGAGAAGGGAAAAATTTAAATCCTGGAATTTCTAGTGCTTAAGTTAAACAATACTAAGTCTGACTTATGGTTAAATAAGCATATAGTAAATCCTTGTGCATTGCAGTAGTAAGAAAGTAGCCTACGGAAGCTGTCCACATGGAGGGCAGGGAAAAAACAGTACGTAATTTTACTCTGAAAGAAACTCAGAAGGTGAAAGGGTCAAACAGTAAATGGAAGAGGCAAGAAGACAGGTAGAAATCTTGGGGATATCCCGGGAACACTCATTAGCTCAAATGACGTGTCTTGTACATCTCATCAGTGGTTTTCCCTCCCATGTCTAACTTATACAAATATCAAATAACTTAACAGCAAAGTACAACTGGAATATGAGTCATCTCACCAGTAATAAATGAGATTAAGGGAAATTCTATTTTCCTGTGAAATGTGACACAGTTTGCATGTGTTTCATTATTCCTGCTAGCAATTACTGCTAATTCATGTCTGCACACCTTTTCTTGTGCTGCCATTAATTAAGCAAGTAAGTATTAAGTATTAAGCACTCTTCCACCCTCAAAAGACATACACCAGACTAAAAGGGAAGTAGAATTACTGGTATAGCGTAAACAGCATGTATAACTGAATCCAAGGATCGGGGTTTGAATCCTGACTTCGTGACTCAAACTGTATGGCTTCGGCAAGTTAATGAACTTCTCTGAGCCTCAGTTTCCTCTCTGTAACGTATATAAAATACTCCTTCCTTCAAAGTTATTGTAATGATTAAAAGGTATAATTAAATAAATAGTAACTATCACATAAGAAATATAAACCTTGGATGATTTAATATATAAATAATACTTATTGCACACCTACTGGATGCCAAACACTGTGGAGAGTACAAAGTAGGGTGTCCTGTTCCTCAAAGAGGGACAGGAATGTACTCCTGTACATTTTAGATAAAGGGAAAAAGCAGAGGAAGAAAACAGCAACGCAGTCCAGAGCCAGTAAGTAGCCAGCTCCGGCTGAAGCCTGTGTTTGTAAAGAACAGTAGTAAGATATGAGGCTTGAAAAGTAGGTTGTAGCAAAACTGTGGAGAAGGAGTTACTTTCAGGGTAGGAATGGAAAACTGCAGAAGTTTTTTGGGCAAGGGAATAATATGATTAAACCAGTGTTTTAAAAAGATTGATTTAGCAAGAGTATTAAAAAAAATGATGGAAGGAAGAGTATAGACACAAGAAAACCAGTTAGGAGGTAACACAGAAATTGAGGTTTAGATGCTACAAGGCCTAGACAAGATAGAAGTAGTGGAAATGGAGCAGCAGAAGCAGATATGAGAAGTGCCGCACAGTAGGGTTATTAACAGATTTGACACAAGGTTAAGGATACGAGAGGAGTCAAAATCAGTTTTAATCTCCTCAGTCTGGGTGGCAAAGGGGAAGTCACAAAAGGAAACTCAACATTGTGTGATCGGAGGCTAGAAAAGAAGCATTTATGAAGAATTTGATCTTTGACACGTTGAATTCATAATGGCATATTCACATAGAAATGTCTCACAAGCAGAAAACAATCTGGGAGTCACTTGGATAAGAAGGAACTAAAGCTGAGGAAGAAATCCCATCAGAGTCACTCATAAAGGCTCTGGGTCCTCTTCCAGGAGAAAAATATACGCCCTCACTGCAGGAAAATGGGTTTCCTCTGGTGAGGAGAAGACGTGGAGTCCAGGAAAGCCCAATATTCATAAAAGAGGCACAAAGATTGTGGCATAAATCTTTGTGAACAGTGGTGTCAGCCTAAGTATAAAAGGTCTGTGATGGGGCTTCCCTGGTGGCGCAGTGGTTGAGAGTCCGCCTGCCGATGCTGGGGACATGAGTTCATGCCCCGGTCCGGGAAGATCCCACATGCCGCGAAGTGGCTGGGCCCGTGAGCCATGGCCGCTGAGCCTGCACATCCGGAGCCTGTGCCCCGCAACGGGAGAGGCCACAACAGTGAGAGGCCCACGTACCGCAAAAAAAAAAAAAAAAAAAGGTCTGCGATGCAACATGAATTAAGATAGAGAGCTTACCTTGAGTGGACACTGTTACTGTCTAGTCAGCCCCACTGGGGGCTCCAGAGGCCTAGGGAAACCACGCTAAAATATACTGCACCTGCTTCTTCTCTATCTGGCCACTTTCTGATACATTTCAGCATTCTTAGTTATATAAACTAGGAATTTAACCTAATTTTACCCTGGATGTATGTGTGGTATCTACCTGCTAGTCCATAACCCACCTAAAACACTGCACGCATATTTACACAAAATGTTACCAACATTTCTGGGGGTTCAGAATCCCATGGAACAAAACCTGAAAACCAAGGATTAATCATAAAACAAGGAAAGGAAGAGTTATGGTCCTTTCCTCTCCCCCACAAATCCATTATCGTTCCTCTACTCATAGGGGTATTCTACTTTAAAAGTTTTACTGGAGTAAAACTCAATATTGAGTTGGAACACAATAACAAGAAACACATTTGGACTTAAATACTAGTTTAGCTTCACTGATAACACTGCCAACAGTCAGGGACAATGAATGCTGTGCTTTGGATCTGATCATTCGGCTCTGCTAGTTCTGGAAGTGGTTCGTCTAGTTATTTTGGTACTTAACAATAATCAGTTCCTTAGAGATAGCATATCATTTACATTGTTACACCTTAAACTAATACACTGTTATATGTCCATTATAACTCAGTGAAACTGGAAAAATAAAATAAAATTATAAACGTTTAAAATCAGGGGCTTCCCTGGTGGCACAGTGGTTGACAGTCCGCCTGCCAATGCAGGGGACACGGGTTTGCGCCCCGGTCCGGGAAGATCCGGGAAGATCCCACATGCTGCGGAGCGGCTAGGCCCGTGAGCCATGGCCACTGAGCCTGCGCATCCAGAGCCTGTGCTCCGCAACGGGAGAGGCCACAACAGTGAGAGTCCCGCGTACCGCAAAAAAAAAATGATAATAATCATAATAATCAGTCCTTGCTTTCTAATAATCATATGGCGTTACTCTGCAGGCCCAGAAACCTTGTACCGTCCACACAATAGTGAGCAACCTGGGAAGAGGTCACTTCAGCACTTTCTATCACTTCAACACTTTCTATCTTCAAAGGTCTGGCCCATCTTTAAATGTAGTGCAAGCCCCCAAATATATTTTGAAAAAATGAATCATAGTTATTAGGTCATATCAACAACGACTGCAGAAAAGGTATTAACTTATGATAAGGCCTTTCATCTTTCACCTAATATTTAATAGCTCCTGAGCATTTACTAAGTTCTTTTCATTTCCCAGTGACAATGCATGTGGGCACATACCCGATGAGGCCTTATCTCATTTCCCTGAAAAATACCTTCTGCTCACTTTTCTCATTTTGGAGAATTTTACAGGTTAAATAATCAGGTCATCCCAAAACATAAGCATTTATATGGCATGAATCTGCCAAGAAAATATAGTATTTTTATTAATATAGCATAATGTAATTTTGCCATTCTTCATTTTTCAGTCAGCTTGCAAAGAATCACATTGCTAATTACAACAATGGTCCATCAAGAGGGATGCCTGCCTCTGAAGAAGCCTCGGTTTATCTGCTAATTCAAATCATCTGAGCAAACCTACCACTGGCACAAATGCAGGGAGCCAATTTTTTTAAAACTAGTGTTTAGGGGCTTCCCTGGAGGCACAGTGGTTAAGACTCCACCTGCCAATGCAGGGGACACGGGTTCAAGCCCTGGCCCAGGAAGATCCCACATGCCGTGGAGCAACTAAGCCCATGCGCCTCAACTACTGAGCCTGCACTCTGGAGTCCGCAAGCCGCAACTACTGAGCCCGTGCACCCAGAGCCCGTGCTCTGCGAGCCCGTTCTCCGCAACAAGAGAAGCCACCACAATGAGAAGCCCGTGCCCCGCAACAAAGAATAGCCCCGGCTAACCGCAACCAGAGGAAGCCCGCGCACAGCAACAAAGACCCAGCGCAGCCAAAAATAAAACAATTAAAAATAAATAAATTTGTTTAAAAAAAAAAACTAGTGTTGAAATCATCTGTGTAGGTAGCTCAATCCATACACATTCCACTCTTTCAATTATAAGTCTCCAAAAGAAAAGCCAGCACTCCTAAGTGCAGGAAATCACATTTTACTTCCTTGCAGCTGCTGCACAGCTGAGGAAAATGCAAAAAACAAAGAGGAAATGTGCCTGGAGAGCTTATTAACAAAGAGTGGAAATCCCCTTCCTCCAGATCTCCCAATTAGCACTGCTGAGGATGTATAAGCTCTCAGGTTCAAATTTCCCTTCATGGAAGGCCTAACCACCCAGAATCAATCGGAAGCTGCTGTCTGCACTAATGGCTGGGGTAGATGCACACTGGAGCATTCCAGATTGCCACTTTAGCTATAGTTTTCACTACATAATGGAATAACATGTATAGGATTTTTTTAAACTCCAGAACAAATATTAATAGCCCTTTTGCAAAGCAAAAACAAAATCTCTCTCCAGCTCTGATCTAAATTTCATCTCTCACACATTTCATAAATGGAAACAGAAATATGTTACCATGTGCAAATGACATGACAATTTTCAGTCTTTTTAAAATATTACTTGACTAAAGAAATGGACTTTCACTTTCTATGGTTACATTTCTAAACTACTTTCATCTTTTATAATGAGTATGGGGAAAAAAATCACAGGAAGATGTTGCCTCTGCATGAAATTCACTAAGGATGCATTATTTTATAATCTCCCTCTTCATAACTTCTATTCTGAAAGCATATAAGCATTTATTTAACATGTCAGTTTTTTTTTAAAGATTTTTACAATGGAAATTTCAAAATATACAAAAGTAGACAGAATAATATAATAATAAATCTCGATGAATCCATAAACTAACTTCATCAACTCATGGCCCATCTTGTTTCATATGTAACCCCACCTACTCCATCCTCCATTTCCCAGTTATTTTTGAAGCATATCTCACCCATCACATCATTTCATCCATAAATATTTCAGTGTGTAGCTCTCAAATATTTATGGTTTGGGGTTTTTTTTTTTGGCCACACCACACGGCTTGTGGGATCTTAGTTCCCCAGCCAGGGATTGAACCCTGGACCTCGGCAGTGAAAGAGCCAAGTCCTAACCACTGGACTGCCAGGGAATTCCCTGAAATACAGAGTTTTAAAACACAACTCGGGATTTCCCTGGTGGCACAGTGGTTAAGAATCTACCTGCCAATGCAGGTGACTTGGGTTCGATCCCTGGTCCGGGAAGATCCCACATGCCGTGGAACAACCAAGCCCGTGAGCCACAACTACTGAGCCTGCGATCTAGAGCTCATGAGCCATAACTACTGAGCCCGCACGCCACAACTACTGAAGCCTGTGCATTCTAGGGCCCACGTGCCACAACTTCTGAGCCCGAGTGTTGCAACTACTGAAGCCCGTGCGCCTAGAGCCTGTGCTCCACAACAAGAGAAGCCACTGCAATGAGAAGCCCACCCCACGCACTGCAACGAAGAGTAGCCCCCACTCACCACAACTAGAGAAAACCCGCGTGCAGCAACGAAGACCCAACACGGCCAAAAAAAAGCCCCACAACTCACTGGCATTATTACACCTAAAAAAACCCAACAATTTCTCTTCTTTTTTTTTAAATTTATTTTTGGTTGTGCCAGGTCTTAGATGCAGCAGGCGGGCTCCTTAGTTGCAGACAGCAGGCTCCTTAGTTGCGACATGAGAACTCTTAGTTGTAGCATGCATGTGGGGTCTAGTTCCTAACCAGGGATTGAACCCATGTCCCCTGCATTGGAAGGCAGATCCTTAACCACTGCGCCACCAGGGAAGTCCCAACAATTATTTCTTAACATCTCCAACAACTGATGTTCAGATTTCTTTGACTGTTCAGGTGAGGAATTAATGGCCCAATACAGTCCATACACTGCAAATGATTGATGAATCATAAATTGCTTTTGATCTATAGGTCTTTTCCCTCTCCCTCTCCCTCTCTCTGGCTCTCTCTCTCTGCTTGCTATTGATTTATTGGGAAAAACTAGGTTGTTTATCTTATAGTTTCCTAGCTTGGATTTGATGATTGTATCTTTGAGGTATAATACTGGATATGTCCCATATATTTCCTGTAAATTAGTTGGCTTCAGATGGTGATCAGATTCAAGTTTGATATTTTCATGTACCAAGTTCTTAACTCTTCTATTTCCTATTTCTTGAAACCCTGAGGGAGAAGAACCACTTGCTAAGCTTCAACCTATAGCTAACAAGTAGTGCTGGATAATAAGGAGGTATCATGGGCTCTGCTTGAGACCTACCAACTTATACTCTGTAATGACCTATATGGGAATAGAATCCAAAAAGAGTGGATATACGTATATGTATCACTGATTCACTTTGCTGTACAGCAGAAACTAACACAACATTGTAAATCAACTATACTCCAATAAAAATTAATTTAAAAAAAGATATTAAGGAAAGGCAGTGAGGCAGTCTAAACAGCTTCATACTATCAAAATGTCAGCAATGATTTGATGTCCCTTTCCTCCTTTCCAGACTCACACTGTGCTAGATACAGATTCCGCACTTTAAGTCACCTAAATCACAGCCTCCTCTTCTACCCTGCACTGTCTTCAGGGCTCTGCCCTCATCTCTGCCCCCATTAGGAAAAGATGACCTTATCTGACTTTTCTTAACACATAACTAGGTTGCCTGGCAACAGTCAGAACAAGAGTCATGAAGCAACTTTCCCATGGTTACTATAAAGATGATGTTAAATGAGTTAATAGTTGTAAGGTACTTATAGTAGTGGCTAGCATATAATAAGCCTTATATAAATGTTTGCTTTAGGAAAAAAAGCATTAAAACAAATTAAGCAGAATTAATATTTGAAAAGATCTCTTAGACTTCTTCAAGAATACAAGTATACTCCCTTCTACCTTGTACTTTGGAGGAATAATGTGTTTTACATACAAGTAAACATTCCAGATAACTAAGGCATGTTCCTTTAGACATCTAATTTTATTTCATTTTAATCTTTTAAGTGAAGATAATCCAAAATGGAAACTGTTGTTAGAAATGCATTGCATACTTTATCAAATGAAGAACACTAAACAATATCTTACTAAATTTCTTAGGGACCCAGTACTTCATTATGAACACAGGGAAGTTTAATAGGGAACAGAACTCAGATTTTGGAGACAGACAGACTTGGGTTCTAATCTTAGCTCTGCTACTAACCAATTTGGCTCGACAAAGCCACTTAACCTCTCTGAGGCCTAGCAAAAAACAGATTCTGCCTTCCTTGTAGGATTAACAAAAGGATCAGAAATAACAAAGACCCTAGCACACTGCCTGACACATAGCAAGCATTTAATAAGTGGCAACTATTATTCATTAATTAAACAAATTGAGCATTTTATGCCAAGCACTGTTCTAAATTATAGGAATACTGCAGGGAACAAAAATTCCCACTCTCATGGAGCTTCTATTCTAATATGGAGAAAAGATAATAAAAGCATATAAAATATACAGTATGCCAGATGGTGGTAAGTGCTATGGAGAAAAATAAATCAGGGACAGAAAACGGAGAGAGCTTGGGTGAGGGTATACATGCACTTTTAAATAGGGTGGTCAGGAAGAACCATTCTAAGAAGGCAATATTTAAGAAAAGAACTGAAGCAGGTAGGCAAATAATCACACAGATATCTGGAGGAAAGGAAATAGCTAGTGCAAAGATCCTGAGGCATGAGCATATCTGGTAGGACCAAGAAACACCAAGGAGTCCGGTATGGCTGAATGCAGTACGATCCAAGAGGCTAACAGAGGTAGGATTGTGAAGGGCCTTACAGGTCACTGTAAAGATTCTGTGTTTCAGCCTGAGCTGGAAAGCTACTGGAGAGTTTTAAGCAAGGGAGTGACGTGATCTGACATGCACTGAAAAGGATCACTCTGGATGATAACAGGGTGCTGGGAAACAGGGAGAACAGTTAGGAGGCTACTGAAATTGTCTTGTCTAGAAATTATGGTGCCTTGGATCACAAAGTGGTAGTAGTAAAGGTGATGAGAAGTGTTCAGATATATCCTGAAGTAAATCAACAGGATTTTCTGGTAGGTTGGTGGTGGGGTATGAAGGAAAGAGGGGAGTCAAGGTTGACTGCCATTTTTGATATCTGAATAACCAGAAGAAGACAGTTCTCAGTAAGAAAGAATGCAAGAGGGGCATCTGTATAAAGATCAGGAGTCTGGTGCTGTAGAGAATGGAGGAGGCCTTTGTCATTATTCTCAACATCTCAGCAGCTGCTCTTTCACATTAGTAGTTTTCTCTTCCCTCAGAAGTAAGCTGTCAGCCTTCAGGACCCATGTGCTATCGTTTCTAATCTTCTGTCTTATTTATACTATTCTATTCTCTAGGAAGAACAAATGAAAAGGCAATAAAAATTGATACCTTTAGTCAACAGTGAAAGAAAACTGAATCAGAAATCTGAGGAAGCATTTTCTAAGCAAAAAATCACTTACAAAATGGTTACTTAGAACTCAAAATACTTTTTCCCATAAATACAGATTTATTAAAAAATGACTTGGTTTCCGTGCCAAACTATATCATGGGGCTACAATATAACAATAATAGTAGTAGCCTTGGCCTTTCCTGGTGGCGCAGTGGTTAAGAATCCACCTGCCAATGCAGGTGACATGGGTTCGATCCCTGCTCCAGGAAGATCCCACATGCCGCGGAGCAGCTAAGCCTATGCGCCACAACTACCGAGCCTGAGCTCTAGAGCCCGCGAGCCACAACTACTGAGTCAACATGCTGCAACTACTGAAGCCTGTGTGCCTAGAGCCCGAGCTCCAAAACAAGAGAAGCCACTGCAACGAGAAGCCCGCACACCACAACGAAGAGAAGCCCCCGCTCACCACAACTAGAGAAAGCCTACGCGCAGCAGTGAAGACCCAACGCAGCCAAAAATAAATAAATAAATTTATTTTTAAAAATAATAGGGCTTCCCTGGTGGCGCAGTGGTTGCGAATCTGCCTGCCAATGCAGGGGACACGGGTTCGTGCCCAGGTCCGGGAAGATCCCACATGCCGCGGAGCGGCTAAGCCCGTGAGCCATGGCCGCTGAGCCAGTGCGTCCGGAGCCTGTGCTCCACAACGGGAGAGGCCACAGCAGTGAGAGGCCCGCGTACCACACAAAAAAAGAAAAAAATAATAATAATAGTAGTAGCCTGGATCTGAGGGAGAAAAGACCACAGGGTGTAAAAAAGATCAGGCTTTCTTGCCCTTGGCCTAAGAAAAAAATGTTTCTCCTCGCACACTCCTCCCCCGTTCAAACTTCCTCAACTAAAGGTGCTTCTGTCCCTCTGCCTCCAGAACTGTAATCTACATGAGACCTCCCACTTGAGCATCCTCCCCAGAGCTGCTCCCCCGTAAAGTTCTCCATGTCTAAAAATCACCCACCCAAATCTAAAACAGCAGCAACCAACCACACCCACACACAATTCTTCTTCCCTTGTAAAACAGAACTCATACAGCTATCAGAAGGAAATGCACTGCTTCAAGGTAATTCTCATAAAAATGATTGGTTCCCAAGTGGTAGAATTTCAGCAAGTGCTATCTTAGAGCAAATGAAGGACGAAGAAATGGAAATGTTTGATGTTAAGAAGGCCACTGCAAGGAGTCAGCCTGCTTCTCTTTTCACATTTTTACCCTTCCTGGGCTTCTGAAATCACTGATTTTTCTAGAAGTTTCACATTTTTGGCCACAATTCTTGCACCAATACACCTGGATGATCCAGAGATCACATGCCTGTTTTCTGATTTTTAATTGTGGAGCTGAAGAAGAGGAAGTGGGGAAGAGCATTAGTGATTAATTATGTACTGGGTAAAATGTTCGCAAGATGAGGACCATTTATCCATTAATGGGCTTTTTACAAACAGACTTCAAAACACATGGCTTTAAAACTATACTTTGCAAATCGTTAAATTTTTCAGTTTTTTTTTAACTACCAAATCCCCGAAGTTTGCCATTTACCACTCAAACATTTTTTTTTTTTAATCTGGGGGAAAACCTCATATGCATCTTAGAGATAACCAAGTCTTCAAACCCACAGAAGAAGAGAGTGGAAGGTTCTGAAGATTGTGATGAAGAGCTCAGCTGGTTCACAGCTTTCATAGTTTGCAGCTGTCACTCTCAAATAAAAAAAAACAAAAAACAAAAAACCTACATTAGATCAGTTTTTATACTGACATTTCATTTGGGTCACATGTGCTGTCTTAAATCTGTAGTTAAGAGAAACACCAGAAGGCCTCCCTTTTGTCAATTAACTGAAGAGATATTATCAAGCAGAACAAATGGTTTGATTTAAACTTAACCCTAAAAACTCAATTAAATGTACTACAGGCAATTTGCCTTCCTCCAATTTCTTTTCTAGAAAACAGAATCCCAAGTCATTAAAGTTTTATTTAAGAAGTTCTAAATCACAGGATTATGGGGGACCGCTATCATGATTAAAGTTTCATTAAAATTTACCCAAAAAAGGAGCTCCACTAAAAGTTCAAAATGAGAGGACCATGGTGGGCTACTATTTCTTTCTTTTCAGCTGTCTATTTCAAAGGAAAAATTTTTATAATTAATAAATATTATTTTTATTTTCTATTTTGCAAAGTGAAAGAAGATGATGAAATAAGAATAAGAACTAAAAGAGGATAAAAGAAACTAAATACAAGATATGCTGAGTAGTAAGATTGCTTTCTTTGTTTTGTTTTTGTTTTAACTTCCTTTGTTAATATGTTTGTAAAATAAAATTGAGGAAAATAAATTTTACTTAAACTTTTCAAATAGAAAGAAAAAGGAAACTACATCTAAAGCAGAGTATTTCTAGAGCAGTGGTTCTTCAACTCTGGTGTGAGGACCCCTGGGCATCTTTAAGACCTTTTCAAGGGATCTATAAGGTTAAAAACTATTCTTATAATAATACTAAGATATTATCTGCCTTTTTCATGCTCATTTGCTCACAAGTGTGCAGTGGAGATTTGGTATAATATCAGAGAAGAATAACAACAATTATCTGGAAATGCCAATAAAATACTTTCACCCTTTTAGACTACCTATCTCTATGAGCCTCTATTTTCTTCATATGCTTCCACCAAAATAACAAACCACAACAGACTGAATACAGAAGCCGATATAAAAATTCAGCTGTCTTCTATCGGGCCAGATAATTAAAAAGATTTACAAATATGTAAGACAATGCCTCTCTTCTCACATACTGCTTTTGTTTAGATGACAGAATTATTATTGAGAAAAGATATTACTTATGTTCACACATAATCACTTTTATATTATTTTAAATTAAAAATATTTTTAAGGCTTCCATGGGGGCACAGTGGTTAAGAATCCACCTGCCAATGCAGGGGACACGGGTTCAAGCCCTGATCTGGGAGGATCCCACATGCCGCGGAGCAATTAAGCTTGTGCGCCACAACTACTGAGCCTGTGCTCAGAGCCCGCGATCACTTTTATATTATTTTAAATTAAAAATATTTTTAAGGCTTCCATGGGGGCACAGTGGTTAAGAATCCACCTGCCAATGCAGGGGACACGGGTTCAAGCCCTGATCTGGGAGGATCCCACATGCCGCGGAGCAATTAAGCTTGTGCGCCACAACTACTGAGCCTGTGCTCTAGAGCCCGCGAGCCACAACTACTGAGCCCATGCACCACAACTACTGAAGCCCGTGTGCCTGGAGCCCATGCTCTGCAGCAGGAGGAGCCACCACAATGAGAAGCCCGCGCACCACAACGAAGAGTAGCCCCCACTCACGGCAACTAGAGAAAGCCAGCACGCAGCAACAAAGACCCAACGCAACCAAAAATAAATAAATTAATTAATTAATTAAAATATATATAGTTTTTCAAGTTTCTCAGTTTTAATTTCTAATCCAGTAATTATCAAACGGTACAATCCCACATGAACAAAAGCTCTCAGGAGTCCTTAATTTTAAGAATGTAAAAGGGTCTTAGGACCAAAAGGTTTGAGAATTGCTGTTCTAAAGGATTTCCTACTCTATAAGAAAAATATCACTCTACAAAGGAGTATTTCTTAAGAGATACAAAGAAAGTTGCTTAAAAATGAATTTACAATTTATAGGACAAATGATTAAGCTCAGATTTGCTTTACAATTATCTGAGTGGCAAGGGAGGAACGGTGGGAGTATAAATGAAATAAGAGAGGCCATGAGTTAATAATCATTGAGCTAGGATTTTGTTATTCTAGTCTACTTTTGCATATGTTTCAAATTTTCCCAAACAAGAAGATTAAATAAAGACAAATTCATACCTGAACAGCTGAATATGAAAAATAAAAAGGCTGTAATTTAATGTTACTGTTAGAATGAAGGAAAATGAAAGGAAAAAAATCTTACTGATATTAAACTAACACTGTCCACATAGCTCCAAATTCACCTTTTTTATCTTCATTGATGTCAATGAGTTTCATGTAGTTGAATCAGTAGTACACAGATATTATTTGGAGTTCTGCTTCACTCACTTAAAATTTACATATACAGCTCCCCTCTTTATCTACTATAACTAACTTGACAAACAAAAATTACAGAGATATCTTTCAGTTTAAGAAAGATAAAGAAGCTCATCAAATCCTTTAACCTAACTGACCTGGCTACAACCTAGAATAATCTTTTACATGTTACACTATTGCCATCTGCTGGTTGTGATGTCTAAGCACAGTAAATTAAGGTTTTAAAACAGAAAAACTAACAATTTACCTATGACTACGATTTTCACCCAAAATTATCCTGTAGAAAAGAAGCTGTCATACACACATTAGGGTTCTTCAAAATCTCACATTAGAAGCAGTGGTTCTGACCCCACTGCACTTTAAAATCATCTGGGAGTTTTTTTTGTTTGTTTTTTTTTTTGCAGTACGCGGGCCTCTCACTGCTGTGGCCTCTCCTGTTGCGGAGCACAGGCTCCGGACGCGCAGGCTCAGCGGCCATGGCCCACGGGGCCAGCCGCTCCGCGACATGTGGGATCCTCCCGGACCGGGGCATGAACCCGCGTCCCCCACATCGGCAGGCGGACTCTCAACCACCGCGCCACCAGGGAAGCCCCATCTGGGAGTTTTTGAAAGCCCTGATGCCTGGGCCCCAAACCAGAGCAATTAAATCAGAATCTCTATTTTGTGAAAATGAAAGGCAAGCCAGACTGAGACAAAATATTTGCAAAAGATATATCTGACACAGGACTTGTACCTAGAGTCACTCTTACAGCTCAATAATAAGAAAACAACCAAATTTTTTAAATGGGCGAAAGATCTAAACACCACCTCACCAAAGAAGATATATGGACAGCAATTCAGTACATGAAAAGATGCTCAACATTGTTAGTTATTAGGAAAATGTACATTAAGACCACAATGAGATACCACTTCACATCCATTAGAATGGCTATAAGTGAAGAGACTGACCTTAATGTTAAGTGCCGGCCAGGATGTGGAGCAACTATAACCCCCTCACACTGCTGGTAGAAATGTAAAATGGGACAACCACTTTGGAAAACAGTTTGGCAGCTTCGTAAAAAGCCACACTCATACCTACCATAAGACCCGGCCATTCCGCTCCTAGATGTGTACCCAACAGGAAGAAAAGTTGTAGTGGGTTAAATAGTGTCCCCTCTAAAATTCATGTCTACTTGGAATGTGACCTTATCCAAAAGGGGATCTTCACAAATGTTATTAGTTAAGATGAGATCATACTGGGATAGAGTGGGCCCTAAATCAAATGGCTGATGTCCTTATAAGAAGAGATGACACATAGGGAAGAGAAGGAGGAGTGGAGTGATGCAGTTAAAAGCCAAGAAACACCAAGCACTGCCAGAAGCTGGGAGTTTCTGAAGCTAGGAAAAGGGAAGAATCTCCCCAGAGTCATCAGAAGGAGACCGGTCCTGCCAACATGCTGATTTCAGACTTCTAGCCTCCAGAACTGTGAGAGAATAAATGTTATTTTAAGCCACCCAGGCTGAAGTACTTTGTTACAGCAGCCCTAGGAAACAAATACAAAATCACGAAGTACAGGGCTTCCCTGGTGGCGCAGTGGTTGAGAGTCCGCCTGCTGATGCAGGGGACACGAGTTCGTGCCCCGGTCCAGGAAGATCCCACATGCCGCGGAGTGGCTGGGCCCGTGAGCCATGGCCGCTGAGCCTGCGTGTCCGGAGCCTGTGCTCCACAACGGGAGAGGCCATAACAGTGAGAGGCCCGTGTACTGCAAAAAAAAAAAAAAAAAAGTACAAAGACTTGTACAAAATGTTATTAGCTTTATTTGTAATAGCCCCAAACTGGAAATAACCCAAACATCCATTAATGGGTGAATGAATTTACAACTGTGATATAGCGACACAAGGGAATACTACTCAGCAATAAAAATGAATGAGACACAAAACATAAGTAAGTTCTCAAAATAATTATGAATTAAAGAAGTCAGACAAAAAAACACTATATATTATATGATTCCCATGGTGTTTATCTGAGGTGGCAGGAGTGAGTGGTATGTGGGTACAAGAGGGAGTCATTATAAAGTGGCTGGAAACTTTTGACATTGATAGATATATTCATTATCTTGACAGCACTGACAGTCCCACAGGTGTATACACGTGTCAAAACACATCAATTTGAGGGGAAGATGGCAGAGAAAATTACACCAGGAATCAATCTCCCTAGACACACTAGACAACAGTGCACTGACAGAATCTGTCTGATCTTGTAACAATTTGTAACTCTGAAGTCTGTTGAAGGCTTGCAACTTCCAGGGGAAGCCTTAAATGATGAACAGTGGTTAATTTAATCAGTTTTAGCTCTTAGAACAGCAATAGCTACCCACCTCTCATCCCAAGCCACATGGCAGGCAGCTGTACACATGTTCCTGAAGCAGTCTGCTCACAGCTTATAGGAGCCAGGGTGGTCAAAAAGGACCCTGTCCTCCAAATATTGGGGATTTGTGCTCTGACTGCAGACCACTGCTTCTGATCACAGAGATGCAGACAAAAAGGTATAATCACCAAGAAAAAGAAAATTTGAATATACCTATAACTAGTAAGGAGAGGGAATCGGTAATTTAAAAATCTCCCAACAAAAAGAAGTCCTGGACCTGATGGTTCACAGGTGAATTCTACTAAACGTTTAAAGAAGAACAAATACCAATCCTTCTTAAACTTTTCCAAAAAATTAAAGAGGAGGGAACACTTCTCAACTCATTCTTCAAGGCCAGCGTTAACTTGATACTAAAGTGTCTTTAAACTACAAGAACGGAAAACTATAAATACTGATGTAAAAATCTTCAACGAAATACTAGCAAGCAAAATTCAGCAGCATATTAAAAGGACTATTCACCATGACCAAGTGCACTTTATTCCTGGAATGCAAGGATGTTCAATATATGAAAATTGATCAATATAATAGACCACATAAACAGAACAAAGGAAAACAACACATGATCATCTCAAATAATGTAGAAAAAGCATTTAACAATATTTGACACTCTCTCATTAAAAAAGCAAACAGAAAAACAAAAAATACTTGACAAACTAGGAATAGAAGGAAACTAACTCAACATAAAAGCCATATATAAAAACCGACAGTCAAAATCATACTCAATGGTGAAAGACTGAAAGCTTTTCCTCAGGACTAGATCAGGACCAAGGCAAGGATGCCCCCTTATACCACTTCTACTTAACACAGTACTGGAAGTTCTAGCCAGAGCAGTTAAGCAAGGGAAAAAAAAATAATAACAAAAGGCATCCAAATTGGAAAAGAAGTAAAACTGTCCTTGTTTGCAGATGATATGATCTTATATAGAGAAAACCATAAAAGTACACACACACACACACACACACACACAAACTGTCAGAAGTAATAAATCAATTTAGCAAAGTAGCAGGAAATAAAGTCAACACACAAAAATCAGTTGCATTTCTACAGACTAATAATGAACAATCTGAAAAGAAAATTACAGAAGCAATTCTATTTATAATAGCATCAAAAAGAATACCTAGGAATAAACTTAACCAAGGAGGTGAAAAACCTGTACAGTGAAAACTACAAAACACTGCTGAAAGTAAATAAATGGTAATAAATCCCATGTTCATGAATCAGAAGACTCAATACTGTTAAAATGTCAACATTGGGCTTCCCTGGTGGCGCAGTGCTTGAGAGTCCGCCTGCCGATGCAGGAGACGTGGGTTCGTGCCCCGTTTCGGGAAGATCCCACATGCCGCAGAGCGGCTGGGCCCGTGAGCCATGGCCACTGAGCCCGCGCGTCCGGAGCCTGTGCTCCGCAAATGGGAGAGGCCACAACAGTGAGAGGCCCGCATAACGCAAGAAAAAAAAAAAAAAAAAAATGTCAACATTACCCAAAGCAATCTACAGAATCAATTCAATCTCTATCAAAATCCCAATGACTTTTTTTGTGTGTGTGTGGCAGAAATAGAAAAACCCATCGCAAAATTCAAATGGAATCTCAAGGGACCCTGAATAGCCAAAACAATCTTGGAAAATCAAAACAAAACTGGAGGAGCCATGCTTAATGAGTTCAAAACTTACTATCAAGCTACAGTAATTAAAACAGTGTGGTATTGGCATAAAAATAGACATACAGACCAATGGAACAGAAATAAATCCAGACCCTCTCATATATGTTAAAAATGACTTTTAACAAGAGTGCCAAGACCATTCAGTTGGGAAAGGGCAGTCTTTTCAACAAATGGTGCTGAGAAAACTGGATATCTACTCACAAAAAAATGAAGTTTGACCCTTACCTAATACCATATACAAAAATTAACTCAAAATGGAGCCAGGACCTAAATGTAAGATCTAAAACAATTAAACTCTTAGAGACAAAAACTGAACAAAAGCTTCAGAACATTGGATTTGGCAATGATTTTCTTAGATATGATGCCAAAGGCATAGGAAACAAAAGAAAAAATAAACAAATTGGACTTCATGATAATTTAAAACATTTTGTGCATCAAAAGACACTATTAACAGAATAAAAAGGCAACCCACAGCATGAGAGAAAATATTTGCAAATCATATATAGGGAAAAACATCGAAATATAGAGAAAACTCAACAACAAAAACCTAAAACTCAACAAAAACCCCAAGCCCCATTCAGAAATGGACAAAGGACTTGAATGGACATTTCTCCAAAGAAGACAGCCAAATGGCCAATAAGCACACGAAAGGATGCTCAACATCACTAATCATTAGAGAAATGCAAATCAAAACTACAATGAGACACCACCTCACACCCATTAGGATAGCTACTACCAAAAAGAAATGGAAAACAACTAGTGTTAGCAAGGATGTGGAGAAATTGGAACCCTTGCCCACTATTGGTGTGAATGTAAAATAATACAGCGACTGTGGAACACAGTATGGAGGTTCCTCAGAATATTAAAAATAGATGTAGCATATGACTCAGCAATTCCACTTGTCAGTATATATCCAAAAGAATTGCAAGCAGGGTCTCAAAGACCCATGTTCATAACAGCATTATTCACAATAGCTAAAATGTGGAAGCAACCCAAGCGTCCACCAATGGAAGAATGGATACACAAAATGTGGTATAAGCATACTATGGAATATTATCCAGTCTTAAAAAGGAAGGGAATTCTGTAATACGCTACAACATGGATGACCCTGGAGGACCTTATGCTAAATGAAATAAGTCAGTCAAAAAGACAAATACTGTATGATTCCACTTACATGAGGCACTTGTAGTCAAAACCATGACAGAAAGTACAATGGTGGTTGCCAGAGGATGGGAGGAGGGGAGAATGAGGAGTTATTGTTTAATAGAGTTTCAGTTTTACAAGATGAAAAGAGTTATGGGGATGGATGGTGGTGACGGCTGCACAATAATGTGAATGTATTTAATACCAATGAACTGTACACTTAAAACCAAAATCTCTAGGGGGTGGGGTCTGAGCATCAGTAATTTTTAAACATCCCCTGAACTATTATAACAAGCAGCTGAGGCTGAGAACCATTTCATTAAAGGGTGCCATCTCATTTATTTTGTTTTGAACAGAAGCGTACTACTTGGTAAAAACATATAAGCCTGAAACAATTTTGATAATGCTCTTTTTAGATGCTTATGGAGGTGAGGTGAAATCATACATTTTTCTTAAGTAGACAAACTCAACATGGATTAGTACTTACTCCTTGGTTTATACCTCACATTCCCAAATTATAAACAAGCTTTAAAAAGTAATATTGAAAGAAGTTCCAGCTGTTTGTTCCCAGTACAAAATAACTCAAAATGCTGAACACAATATAGTTTTAATACATATTTGCAATGAATGGTGTTATAGACTGAACTGTGGCCTCCTCAGAATTTGTATGTTGAAGTCCTAACCCTTAGTACCTCTCAATGTGACTGTATTTGAAGATAAGGCCTTTAAAGAGGTGATTAAGGTAAAATGAGATTATAAGGATGGGCCCTAATCCAATCTGACTGGTGTTCTCATGTGAAAAAGAAATTTGGACACACAAAGAGACACCTGCAGATGCCTAAGCACAGGGGAAGTCTTTGTGAGGACAAACCAAGAGGGGGGCCATCTGCAAGTCAAGGAGAGAAAAAAAACCTCAGGAGAAACCAAACCTGCCTATACTTTGATTCTTGGAACTGTGCAAAAATAAATTTCTGTTGTTTAAACCACTCCATCTGTGGTATTTTGTTATGGCCGCCCTAGCAAATTAACACACATAGTAAGCAAAAAACAAAAAAACACAAGATGAAAAATTTGTGGGAAATGACACTCTGGAGCTGAACTTTACCCTGGGGCACATGTCACACCCTGAGAGTCCTACCCTGGATCTGGACAGGGCCCAGAATGGCTTGTCCTCTGAAATCTTAGTCTCAAATTTTTAGTCATCTGCTCTCTGACTTCAGCCTTCCAGTTTTCATTCCTTTATTGTCACTGTACCTTCTCCTTTACTCCACAGTGAGACTATGAGCCCCTGAGCCCTCCCAGACAAGTGCTCTCTGGCCTTATTTCCTTCCTTATCTAGTTTGGGCCCCATGTGTTAACTATTCTATCAGCTACCTTCCTCTGCTCCCTATTACGTTGCCACATCTAACCAACAAAACCCAAAATCTGAACCAATGCTACATTTTGTCTTCACTACTACTCTGGGTGAGCCATGCTCTGTTGGAAAAATATTAAACCACGTATTTACAGAGAGTGATGCCTACAACTTCAATGATTCAAGTCTCAGCACCCCACTCCCTGCCACAACCTTCTGCTTGAGTTAGCATCTCTGCCACTCCTCTCAAACACCATCCCAAGCCTTCTTCACTGTCTCTAGTCCTCCACTGATGCCCATCTCTCACCTTGCATCCTACTGAACATAGCATATGTCATTACCCTCAGCCTTCTTGCCTCCCATCTATGTATCTGTATCCACACCCATCTTCTTTCTTTTCTAGTCTCAGAGAGGTTTCTTTCATTTCTAACCTCCCCATCTGTGCTTTTTGGCAACCCATCCTACTTTTGAACCTTGCTCATCAGTAATACATTCTCTCTACTACTTGTCCTGCTTCTTCAACATTTTTATCTTTACTGACAACCCTTTCTTCATCTTATGAACATACACATCTCTCCCATCTCCCTAAACTGTCCCTTGACCTCTACCAAACTCTAGCCACCACTATCCCACTGCCTTCTTCCTCTTTTCATCTAAACTTCTCAAAAGCAGAGTTTAGCCTCAATGTGTGTTCACTCAGTTGTTATAACCTGGCTGGCTTTGGCCCTTGGTGTACTATTGACACTGCTCTTCCTAAGATCATCAATGACTCCTTTATTTATTTTATTTATTTTTGGCTATGTCACATCTTAGTTGCGGCACACAGGATCTTCCTTGAGGCATGAGGGATCTTCCGTTGCAGCGTGTGCGTGGGCTCCTCTCTATTTGTGGCATACAGGTTTTCTCTCTCTGGTTGTGGCGCGCAGGCTCCAGGACCGCATGGGTTCTGTAGTTGTGGCGTGCAAGTTCCAGAGCGTGTGGGATCTGTAGTTTGCGGCATGCAGGCTCTCTAGTTGAGGCATGCGAGCTCAGTTGCCCCACAGCATGTGGGCTATTAATTCCCTGATCAGGGATTGAATCTGCATCCCCTGCATTTTAAGGCAGATTCTTTACCACTGGACCACCAGGGAAGTCCCCTTACTTAGTTCTGAAGTGGTATCTGCTCATTCTCTCAAAGCATGCTATAGGACTGAGGGGAAAGGAGAGACCCTTTCCTAGTTCCCACTGCGCCTTCAAAGCTGCTACTTCTCCACCTCAACTGAGGCTTGTGCTGTTCATTTATACCAGGGGTCAGCAAATTGTTTTCTGTAAAGGGCCAGATGGTAAATAGTTTAGGTTTCACAGGCCCATGGTCTCTTTTGTACCTACCCAACTCTGCGGGGCAAAAGAAGCCACAGACAAGACAGGCATATATGTTTGGTTCAGTTCCAGACCACCACACTAAAGCAAATATCACAATAAAGCGAGTCATAAAAATTTTTTGGTTTCCCAGTGCATGTAAAAAGTTATGTTTGTGGAATCTAAAAAAATGGTACAAATGAACTTATTTACAAAACAGAAATAGAGTTACAGATGTAGAAAACAATCTTATGGTTACCAGGGGGGGAAGGAAGAGAGGGATAAATTGGGAGATTGGAATCGACATATATACACTACTATATATAAAATAGATAACTAATAAGGACCTACTATATAGCACAGCGAACTCTACTCAATACTCTGTAATGGGACTTCCCAGGCAGTCCAGTAGTTAAGACTCCATGCTCCACTGCAGGGGGCATGGGTTCGATCCCTGGTTGGGAAACAAAGATCCTGCATGCTGCGCAGTGTGATCAAAAAGAAAAAAACAAAACAAAACAAAAATCAATACTCTGTGATGACCTATATGGGAAAAGAATCTAAAAAAGAGTGGATATATGTATATCTATAACTGATTCACTTTGTTGTACAGCAAAAAGTAACACAACATTGTAGTATCAACTATACTCCAATAAAAATTGTTTTAAAAGTTATGTTTACATTATACTGTAGTCTATTAAGTGTGCAATAGCATTATATCTTTAAAAAATGTACATACCTTGGTTAAAAAATCCTAACCATCATCTAAGCCTGCAGTGAGTCATCATCTTTTTGCAATAGTGACATCGAAGACCACTGATTATGAATGACCATAACAAATACAATAATAATGAAAAAGTTTGAAATATTGCATGAATTACCAAAATGTGTCAGAGACACAAAGTGAGCAAATGCTGTTGGAAAAATGGCACCAATAGACTTGCTCGAAGCATTGCTGCCACAAACCTTCAATTTCTTAAAAAACGCAATAAAGCAAAGTGCAATAAAATGAGGTATGCCCGAATATAAATGAGTGACTGTAGCTGTGTTCCAATAAAACTTTATTTACAAAAACAATTGGTAGAGGGACTTCCCTGGTGGTCCAGCAGGTAAGACTCCATGCTCCCAATACAGGGGGCCTGGGTTCGATCCCTGGTCAGCGAACTAGATCCTGCATGCACACCGCAACTAAGAGCCCATATGCCACAACTAAGAAGTCTGCATGCTGCAACTAAAAGACCCGCATGTTGTAACAAAGATCCCACGTGCCGCAGCTAAGACCCGGCACAGCCAAAATAAATCAATCAATAAATATTTTTTTTTAAAAAGTGGAAGGGTGGACTTGGTCTGTGGGCCATAGTTTGCTGACTCCTCTTTGCTATCACCTTGTGTTGTCACAGGCATCTGTACGTTTATTAAGAATTTGGCACCGGACTCACAGACTTCATCACCAGCCCGGCAGTTGGTAAGCATTCCATAATGTGGTTGCAGTTATTATTTTTAAAAATTATCATATGGACACTCTAATTAGCTCTGTGGATGACCACCTAGCAATTTAGGCTCTCAGTTTCTTCATTTGCTTAACTCTCATACCCTGGATTTTGTCACCACTCCAGAGCCCTCCATCTCTCAAATCAAATCACTAATAGACACTAATCACTCTCACTCCCTTTATGCTTGCTCTCCAACCTCACTGAGATTCCAGTCCACTTTTATCTCCCTTGTCTCCTAATCTGTGAGCTCCTACTCATCTTTACTTCCTTCTACCAACCTTGATCTCATGGTCCGTTAATGAAGCCACCCTCTCACCTACACTCTCAACTCCTGTCTTCCCTTTTCCCTCAACGGTACCACCCCAGCAAAATCTCATCCCATCCCATCCAGCTGCCTTCTCTCTACCTAGATGGCCCAGGACTGCTGAAAATGGCTCACAGATCAATGCCCTTACAAGTGTAGTTGTTGGGACTTCAGCACCACCCAGCGATACTCTCCTCAGTTCTCCCACAAATAATTCAAACTTCCAAGGCTTAAATTGTCCTTAAGCTCTCTCAGACTATCAAACATTCTCTCACTTTCAAATGACCAATTTGAAAATTCTCCGGCTCTTCAGAGAAAAACTCTTTGCTGTACCTACACACTTAACTTATCCACTATTCTTAATTTGTTTCCTCTAGTCCCAAAAAGAGCGGGTTCTACTTCAATCTACCAGAAATGCTCTGGATCCATCTCTGCCCCTTCTGCTTCACCAATATTACCAAAGCTAAACCCTGAACCAATCCAGCCATAAGCCTTCTTTCACTGCCTGTTAACCATGGATATGGTTCTCATCCTGAGCTTCCCCATCTTCAAATTGGTGATATCCTTTCAAGATTGTTGAGTGCTGTGAGCGTAACAGGACTAGAAGTGCCTGACATAGGGTAATCATTCCATAAATGGTCGCAATGTTATTATGTTAAATCAATAGTTTAAAGGTGAAAGGCAGATGACAAAAAAATGGGATACAGAATTGGGGAGCTGCAGCGAGGAAAGGGGAGAACACCTGGAAAGAGAAAAGGAGACAATTTCCCTTGTCATAAAATGTCCCAATCCTTCTGTGAATATATTCAGTTGCTTTGTGAATTATGGTAATTAAATGTATGACTACTCTTTGCTATTCTCACCAGTCTGGAGCCTGAAACTTCTCCTGCAGTATAACATTCTCCGAGGGGAAGGTTTGCTCTGGGTTCTAAATCTTTGTCAGCAGAGAAAACTATCAAATCTTCCTTCTATTAGTCTAGAATTACAGTCAGAAGGAATCATTAAGAAGAAATTATGGCAATGTTTAGCCATTAAGAGTCTTAAACAAAAGTATTCAAGTAGTGATTCCACGACTGGGGCAGGAGTAATTCAAGGTGAAAACCTGGGACATCTTGTGCCAGAAAGCACAGAAATGCTCAAAAACTGATTGGGGGACGGGTTTGCTAGGAGGATGTCCAAGACACACAGGAGGTGGCTTGGCAGGGGTTCCCAGAGCCCAAATTTGGGACAATTTGAGCATCAAAAAGAATAATGACGGTAATGGAGTCTAACACAGTTCATCTTAAAAAAAAAAAAAAAAACTAGAAAATCATCACTTTGCACCATTCCGAAGGCAGAGCTCATCTCCGTCATGTGAAAAACACTGGGTGAAGAGTTAATGGGTGACAGGATATCTGCGTAGTCTTGAAGTATTACTCCACAGATTACTTAATTTTTAATTACAAAAATTACAAAGGGAAATTATAAAGGAAAAAAATGCACCTTTACAGTGGAGACATCTGGCAGTCACCCTCTTAATCAAGTGATGAAACTTAGCATCAGCAACAGAGAGCAACCTGATATTATGTGACTGCTGTGATGCAGTAAGAAGCACACAGCATTGCCTGTGTAACATAACCCAAAAGCTTTTACACTGAATTAATGAAGAGAAAGCCATCAGACAATTAGTCCACAGTCTTGCTACTCAAAAGTGGTTCAAAGACCAGAATCCCATCACCTGGGAGCTTGTTCGAAATACAGAATCTCAGACCCCACTGTGGACAAGTGAGTCATAATTTGCATTTTAAACAGATCCTCAAGTGACTCTGAGGTACAAAGTTTGAGAAGCCCTGAACAAGACAAACCACCCAGACTTTTCAAAAAAAATCAATGCCATAAAAACAAAAAAAGGCGGGGTTGCAGGGGGAGGCACTGCTCTGGATTTAGAGAGATATAACAACCAAAAGCAATGAGTGAATCTTGATTCAGTCCTGGGTCAGAAGAAAAAAGTTATAAAATACATTTTGGGGGAACAACTGGGAAATTTTGAATATGCAGTTTTTATTAAATGACACTGAATTAATGTGAAGGGTCTTAAATGTGATAATAGCATTTAATTACATAGAATGTTCTTATTCTTAGATACAGGGAGTTCCCTGGTGGTCCAGTGGTTAGGACTCCAGGCTTTCACTGCTGTGGCCCGGGTTCAATCCCTGGTCGGGGAACTGAGATCTCACAAGGTGAGCGGCACCGCCAAAAACAAACAAAAAAAGAAGATACATGCTGAGATATTTAAGGTAACATGTCTACCAACTCACTTTTAAATGGTTCATAAAAACACATATAGAGGACTTCCCTGGTGGCGCAGTGGTTCAGAGTCCGCCCGCCGATGCAGGGGACACGGGTTCGTGCCCCGGCCTAGGAAGATCCTACATGCCACGGAGCGGCTGGGCCCCTGAGCCAAGGCTGCTGAGCCTGCGCGTCCGGAGCCTGTGCTCCACAATGGGAGAGGCCACAACAGTGAGAGGCCCGCGTACCGCAAAAAAAAAAAACACAAATAGAGACAGAAAGCATATGTGGAATAATAACTGGTTACTCTGACAAAGAGTATGTAGGTGTCCATTGTGCTATTTTTTAACTTTTTCTTTAGGTTGAAAATTTTATTAAATAAAAGAATGTTCAATTAGCCCACAAAAGAAATGTAAAGTCTTTGGTAGCAAACAGCATGATTTACACAACCCTGAATCTATCTTAACGCCTGCTTCCAAAGATAAACATTAAGTGTTCAGCAGATATTGGATGAGAGAAAGGAAATTTGTTGAAATCATTTTAGCTGGCAGAAATTCCTAAGGCATTAAGAGCTGCTACAGCCAGTCAGCTGTCAAGTACATATAGAACTACGAATTGAATTTTCATTCAATGAGAGGCAGCAGAGTATAAAGGCAAAAGTTTTGGAGTCAGTCTGACCTTGATTTTATTAGTGGAGCGTCCTAGGATATATTTAACCTCCCGAAGTCTCAATCACTCTATCCGTAATACAGAAATAAAATAGTATCTTATAGGGTAGTGTAAGGGTTAAATAAGATATAAGATAATGAATATAAAGCTCTTAGGATCATTTAATAAATGTTAACTAAAATTTTATCAATAAAGTCAGCTAAAAGGTATTCCATAAAATGAAGATAATGTTTTCATGGGCCAGATTCTGACTTTATTCTGAGGATTAAAAGTCTTCCTAGTAGGGGCATTTTCTGATAATTTTAAGTCAACGTGAGAAGGCAGAACAATTTTCACTTCTCGTTTTTATTTGGTATCTTGAAGAAAAAGCACTCAGTGAGAGGATAGGCAGCCTTTCCCCAAGGATAACCTTTCCCCAAGGTAAAAGCATTTTACTTCAATTTAATCTTAGTAAACCCGCGTAAAGTACTGAAGATTAGCAAAATAAAGCTATTAAGAATGACTTCGAGAATCAAATTCGATAAAAAGAAGACTTGGAAATAATTCTGTCAAGTTACCTTAAACTCTCTTGACTAGAAAACTTGTGTGAAACCATAATGTTTTCATGGGAGTTTATTGAACAGTTTTCTGGAAGCACCTAGACAAAGAATAAGCATCTATCTTTTTGGCTTAAGTGCACTTGTGCGCAGATGAAATAGGATTGACTTCAATAGATGGATGACAGTCTAACCCAATTACTCTATGAAAGTCAAAAGCAATCTCTCCTAAAGGTTGGCAACTACGGCCAGTGTGCCAAATCCAGCCCACAACTTATTTTCATGAATAGTTTTACTGTATAATGTATTTTCTGTGGCTGTTTTCACTACAACAGCAGAGTAGAAAAGCTGCAACAGAGACGTTATGTCCCACAAAGTCTAAAATACTTATTATCTGGCCTTTTACAGAAAAAAATTGTTGACCCCTGCTCAAGACAAGCAACCCAGGAATCAACAAGACCTGTTCCAGACTCACCTGAGGTGTCGTCTTTTTGTACTGGTCACCTCCATCTATCACATCCCTCATTATTTTTTCCTTGAGAAAGTCATACTCTTCTGAACTCAGGTGAATAGACTCTACAGTTTTTCCACAGCCCAAACACTGACCACTGTAATTACAATTAAATGTGTTAAATAATGTCCTGGAAAAGAACTTTTTCTACAATGAATAATTCTAGGACATGAGGAAATTGGAAGGTAGTTTAAAAAAAGAACATTATAACCTTTGCGATCATCATACACATCTCACTTTTTGTAATCCAGATAATGTAACAAAATAGTGTGCCAGAAAACCCCAAAGAGTAGATGGCTGGCACCCAGACAAAGTTTTTAAAGTCATTCCTAAAACACAACTGGGTCCCAAATCTCTAGGGAAAAACATTTCTGAGGCATCACACCAGGCTCACATCACCTACTGAAAGAAACATTTCGAGCACTACAAATTCTCCAAATGCAAAACTGTGACTTTTTTCTTGGCTATCCTAACTAACTTAATTATCCTGTTTCTAAGGTATGCTTAAATTTTTTAAAAATAAGTAACAACAACCTACTACACCTGAATCGAACAAATTAAAAATAAAACGTTGGCCTTTACCTTTGCTGGACTGTGGTGAACTGTCCTTTCCATTGTTCTCCAGGAACACTACAAAAAAGATTGCAAAACCAAATCACCTACTGAACAGAAAGATATTCATTGTATTTAGAAAATCCGTAGGAAAGAGCTCTGAGAAGTTCAGGATACTTCCCTAGAATGGTTCAGTTAGAAGAGTGGTTGCTTACACTGTGATGGGGCTAAGTAACTTATGGTACTCTACTCTGGATCTCCTTCCCTTTGCTTCTCTCATCATCTGACCCTCATCTTTAACTCGAAATCTGTCTTCACAGGACCTGCCCAGAAAGCAGCCCAGACCTCTAAATCAAAACTCAACTCTAGGGACTTCCCTGGCGGTCCAGAGGTTAAGACTCTGCCCTCCCAATGCAGGGGGCACGGGTCGTGATCCCGCACGATGCACTGCCCAGACACACAAAAAAATTTTACTCTTTCTCCATAAAGCTGCCAGAGATTGTTCCTGGCCCAGAGTAATTTCTTCTCTTACACTATCATTTTATACACCACTCTGAGATAACTGTCTACTATTGTATTCCCAATTAGGTCGTGAATGCCATTATAATAGATCTTACATCACAGAACATGCACAGTGCTAAGCCTAAAATTGGAGGCATTCAAAACTACTTATTGGTTTATTTGCTCAATCAACTTATCCTTTCTTCTTTCCTTTTACAGATAATACCATCCATTCCTATTGATTCTACTGCCTTCCCTCCTTTCCCAGTTCTTAATTCAAGATCTCATCATCCCTCATTCAAACCTACAATTGCCTCCAAAGAGATCTCCCTGTTTCAAATCTTAATTCCTCTCTAATCTTATTTTCTCACTGTTTTGGCAGTTACTTTTTAAAAAGTACTCCAAGACCAGCACTCTTGATAACATTAAAATCCAAAATCCTTCCCATTCCAAGATTTTCACAACTTAGCTCCTCTGTGGATATTCAATAAATGTGTTAAGAAAGATAATTAAGCATGATTGCTACTTCAAAGCTCTGTAAAGATAATATATATAGAAAAGCAAGAGAAAAATAGAGACAAAACGAATGAACCTGTAGGAAAGAGCCTGAAGCCAATTAGTGGTAAAGAAATAAGGAAACAAAAGACTGAAGCAATAAATCAGCACACACACAGCCAGTAACATGAATAAAAGCACAGGGAAAGCAAAGGACAGCCTTGGAGAGAGCACTCAAATGATGGTGTGATCAAAAACAGGAAGGGTGAAGATTTTCTTCTTTAACACATATCAGGTTTGAGCAAGATTCCTCTCTCCCCTCTAACTATTCAAGCTGGTGAAATGCATAGATTAAACAGAATATATATGTGCACATCATACCAGTCACTAGGTTTCAGAAGAACTTCTGAAAATACTAATATGACCCAAAGACAGCTCCAGTTTTCTTGCTATGAACTCCAGCCACAAGTGCTATTTGAAAATATTCACATCATACTAGACACCTCAGAAAACAAAATAAATGATCCTTCTAAAAGGAAAAAATACATAAAAAGAAGTGTTCTATAATTTCCCTTTTATGTGATGAGTAGAGATTAGCACAACTTATTTACACTGCTACTTTTTAAAGAGAAAGAAAATTTTGTCTTAAAGGGGAAACAATCTTACTAAGAGACAGAAGATAGTATAATCTGACTAGAGTAATTCTCAGCAACTAATAAAAAAAAAGGAGGCTAGTTTTAGGTAACGGTATTAAAATAAAAATATACATACAAACAAAAATCAAAATTACCTTTCAAACCATGTTTTTATACTGTGTGCAAATGACTCCCCAGGATAGAGCTGATTATTTCTTAGATACAAAAGAATGTCTTGCAGTTTGTTTGAATACTGATCACCTTTCATGTCTTTTCCAAAATCAAAGAAGGCTTTTAATGTTTCCAACATAGGAACAGTATCATGACCTAACAACTCCTGATACAAATTCCAAGCTACATTTACATCTTGATGAAAGAGGGCTCCCTGGATACAGTCATTATAGTTCTTTTTTGAAGGAATCATGACTTTTTTGATGTCCTCTAACAGCAGCAAGGCCTCTCTCCATCTGTCTGTATGGATTAATCCCCGGATGAGAAGAGTGTACGCTCCAGATTCTAAACGCTTGTATCTGGCTTTCATGATTTCATAGACATCAATAATTTCTGATGTCTGCTTATGAAAAACGCAGAGACACAAATACTTGACCAGCAACTCATAGCCTACAATACCATTGTTTTTTGCAGCTACCCAGGCCAGCACAGATTTGGCCACATCGACAGAGCTATGGCATTTAACCATCTGTGAAATGATCCAATTTTCAAAGTTAGCCTTTTCTTTGAATTCTTCCTTCAGTTTATCCCACTCCTCTGAATTCAAAGGTTTTGTTGGGAGTTGAAAAATGTTCTTCACAGGTGGCAAGACGTGCTCTTTACTCGGAGGATTCATCTGTGATCTCTTCTTAGCTGCTCCAGCTGCGAACATGTGAGGAGAATCAGCAGAAACTTGCTTACTACTGCCCTCATCTTTTTTCCTGACATATCTGGCTTTGGCAATCAGCAGATTCATTGCTTTGGTATTTTGTGGAGACACCGTTTTAAGAGAAAACCACTTCTCTTGGTTCCTGATGCCATAACAGTCTTTGAGAAAGAGAGAGAGAGAAGAGCGACCTGGGCCTAGCCCAAGGTATGGGTTGCTCTTCCAAAGTTTAGGAAAGCTTCGAATACCAGTGAAATAGAAAGTCATTATGCAGTTAAATCAGCACCAGATTGTGAGATGTTCAAAAAGCCCCAACTTCTACAGCATAATTAAGGGATTTGGGGGTAGGGGGCGGAGATCGAAGCGCAACTTTCTAAAAGATGATTTTCAGCTTCTCACAGACAAATCAAATGCTCTTGGGGCTAGCAGCAACGAAGCTTGGTTGAGTTCTCTCCATTAAACAAGGATATGGGGACATCCAACCTTGGTCGCAAGTTCCAGGACGAGGGGACCGAGAAGGAATCTTCTGGTGCCTATTATATTCCAGTCCGTGAACCTGAGGAAAATGCACAAAGAAGACCGGCCAGTTGATTCACGTGGATCACAACTGTCCTTGAAAAGGGGCTGGATCCCACGGGAGCCAGGCTGCAGAAGGGGCGAAAAGTCGAAAGCCCCCTACCCCAGACCCACCGGCAGCCAGGACAGAGGCGAAAGCCCGAGTCTAGGGGCCCTGGCCGCCAAACTCGTCAAATAAGGAAATGGGGGTGGGGAAGGGGCAGAGAGCTGAGCCGAGCCAGCGATATAAGTAAGGAAGGGAGGTCCACGAGGGAACCACCTACTATGTACAGATCTATCACAAACGAGGTTCACTTGATTCAACCACTCACCGCAGCACTCACTTACCATACAACCATAAACGCGGCGGAAACTACCCCGCCCACAATGCACCGCGACGGCGCGGCCGCGGAGGCCTGGCTGAGCCAGAAGCCGGCCTTCCGCCCGGCCTGGCGGCAAGAAAAAGGCGACTCTGAATCTTCTACTGGCAGGAGGGGGCACAAGGCGCCTACTACATTCAAGGAGACTTTGGGGCTTCCAGATATGCGCCATGAACAATGAAAAGAAACTGTGAAATTAGAAAGCTCTTGCCTCGAACCGGAAGAGCCAAAGGACTTCCGGGATCACGTGGTGCCAAGTGCCAAAGGGCCAAGATGAAATAAAATTTGATGAAAGATGAAATAAGATGAAAATAAGATGAAAATAAATTTCAAGATGAAAATAAATTTACCTGTACTTGTGCTTTCTCCTCCCCTTCACTCCTTCTGCGTCTTTAAAATACGGCGTGGTGAAGATGGAAAGCTGCCTTAAGGAGGCTCCCTCTTCGTTTCTTTCACGTCTGCTCTCCCTGCTGTTAACGTGATCGCCGTATTCTCCGCGGTGGTTACGGTGATCGATTTGGCTGGGTTAGCCGACTTCCGCCCGCGTCCAAGATGGCGATTAAGCGGCCTTCATAACCTTTACGGGGCTGGGCAGTGTTGACGCCGGAGCTGGCAGGGGGTGGAGCGGTTAGTAAACAGCAAATGCGGGAACTGCTGGGCTGGCGTCAGCCATGGACTGGAAAGAAATTCTTCGCCGGCGGATAGCGACACCCAACACCGGTCCAAACAGTGAGTTTGGGAGGGGCCGCCCGCCGAGAGAGCCAGGCCCTAAACTCCGGGAGGTGGGGGGAGGATGGAAGGGGAGGAGCAGCACCTGGGAGCCGTGCCTTTCGCTTCGGTAAAACCTCTCCTGACAAAGGAGGCTGACTGGGATGTGGTTTAGGGATCCAGAGACTTGTTTTTTTTGTTTTGGGGTTTTTTTTTT
>NW_006791816.1:436052-436392 GCF_000442215.2 Lipotes vexillifer | reverse complement strand
GCACAGGCTCTGGACGCACAGGCTCAGCGGCCATGGCTCACGGGCCCAGCCGCTCCGTGGCATGTGGGATCTTCCCGGACCGGGGCACGTACCCGTGTTCCCTGCATCGGCAGGCGGACTCAACCACTGCGCCACCAGGGAAGCCCTCCAGAGAGTTTTGACCCACACTTCCCTGGGAAGGGATTTGCGGGAATGAAAAGCTACCTTAGCCACGCACTTGCATGGTCCTGACCTAGACTTGTGAGGAATAATTGAGAGTCCTGGCGCCATCAACCCTTTGATCCTACCAGAACCTATAATGCATTACCCCTACCGCCTTTTTATTGTCACCTTTTCACTT
>NW_006791816.1:426648-435994 GCF_000442215.2 Lipotes vexillifer | reverse complement strand
TCTTTCCCTTTGCGTCACGTTTGTTAATCACCCTGGTTAAAACTATCTTTACTATTTCACAACTGCATCCAGGACAGCTGAAAGTGGTTAGAGAAAAACGGAACCTTGGTGAATTGCCTCACTTTTAATTCATGTCCACTAACCTAAAGTAGGTGTTTCAGTCATTCATTTACACTTCTTCCACGTTTCCCTAGACATTCAGTCTCCTACACTCTAAGGCAGTTCCTTCTCATCTCCCAAACCTCTAATCCTCAGTATGTCCTATCTACTCCTTACCTTTAGCTGATGAACTAGTATATATATTTGAGAAAGTAGAAGCAAAGGAGAATCTCACCTGTTCCCATTTACCATTTCTGTCAGCGCCCCCCCACTCCCCACCCACTATAGGCAACCGTGCACTCTGCCTTCACTGTTAAAATGGTGAACTGGCCAACAGTCCCTGTACTCCAACGCTGGATCGCGTTTCTTTCTTTTATTCACTGACTTCACTCTGGCCTTATCCTCTCCTTTATACACCATCAAATTTTCTTTCTCTACTGGTTCATTTTCATCAGCTCTGACAAACATGCTGTAATGTCCCCCATCATTTAAAAAAAAATCATTTGATCTCACAACCCCCTCCAGCTTTTGCTACATTTCTCCACACCCCTTATAGGAAAACTTCTAGGAAAATTTACTTGTACTTGTGCTTTCTCCTCCCCTTCACTCCTAAACCCACTCCATCGCATGTCTTTTATCTGGATAACCTAGGCTATAGCAGTAAACAGAAATCCTTGTCCTTGTAGAACTTACACTTTAGTGTTGGCAGAGATGATAAAATAGTAAGTAAATCGTATAGGTTGTACTTCTGTTGAAGGCTATTTCTTTCATCAGTGTGCTAGATCCCATTTTTGCCTCCTCAAGGATGTACTCCTACAGTCATCCTCTGTCTCTGCATCATGAGATTTTCTTTCTCATTCACTCCCATCAGCATATGAACATGGTGGTATTTCTCCCACCTTAGAGAAATTTTCTTAACTTCCACCTGTAGCTATGCCTCGTTATAGCAACACTTGTTAAAAGAGTTGTTAGTTGAATCTATCGTTGTCTCTGATTCCTGCTTGTCATGATCGTCAGTGATCTCCACATTGTTCCAGTGCTCAGTTGTCCTTATTTTACTTGACCAGCCAGCAGCCCCTGCCAGGAACATAGTAGGTCACTCATTCCTCCTACACATACTTTCTTCTCTTGGTTTCTGGGAGACACACTCCCTTAGGTTTCCTACTACCAGTCATCCCTTCTCAGTCTTTGCTTTTTCTTCCTCTTTTTCCCAAGAACTTAACTTTTGAGGGCCCAAGGCTGAGGCCTTGGTCAGTGTCTATCCTCTGTCTACACTCACCTTCTTACGATTTTAAATAATGTCTATTTGCTAATGTCTCCTAAATGTATACCTCTAGCCTGGACCTCATCCCAAATTCCAGGTTCATATATCTATCAGTAATTGTCTACCTGACATGGCCACTTGGATCTAATATCTTCATCTTGTCTGAAATTGAACTCCCACTCTCCTTCCTAACTTGCTCGCTCATAGTTTTCCCCATCTTAGTTGCCGGCAATCACATCTACTCAGGTCAAAACCTTTGGAGACATCTCTGACAGCTCTCTTTCTCCAATACTCACATCCAGTGTGTCAGCAAATCCTGAGACTAAAATTAAAATATATCCAGAATAAATTTACTCCTAGCCACCTCCATTGCAGCCACCCTGGCCCACGCCACCGCCATTTGTCACCTGGATTACTGCATTAGCCTCTTAATTCCTTCTGGTGGCTCTCTCCCTCATCAGAATGAAAGCCAAGGTCTTTCCAAAGGCCTAGTGGCCTGCCCCCCCCCCCCAATATCTGCTGTCCCTCATCTCCTGCTATTCCCTCTGGCTCATTCTGCTGCAACTGCACTGGCCGACTCCCTCTTCCCTGCACATTTTCGTGCGTTGACACTGGCTGTTCCTTCTTCCTGGAATGCAGTTCCCCCTGGATATCTGGATAGGCAGCTTCCTCCCCTTCATTTTTTTTTTTTTTTTTGTCAATTTTATCTCAGCGAGAGAGTCTGTATCCCTGACACTGTTGAAAGCTGCATGTGTGTATGCATTCATCCACTCACACATATACTTGTGTATCCCTAGAATAGTTGAATGATGTAATGAAAGTGACTCTTGGGATTTGGGCTCAGGTGATTGGATGATAGTGGTACCACTTACTGAGATGGAAATATGGAATTAGAAGAAGAGTAGTAAGGTGAGGGATAGGGAAAGTTATTCTAAGTATGTTGGAGCATGAGGATGAAAATATTTTGTTTTGAATGTGTGAGTTTAGTGCAATGTCTGGGTTAGTGACATAGGTTTGGGGCTTAGAGGTTAAACTATGAAAGTTGAAATGATAGAGGAAGAGGATTAAGAAAAAAGAAGAGGGAACTTCCCTGGTGTTGCAGTGGTTAAGAATCTGCCTGCCAATGCGGGGGACACGGGTTCGAGCCCTGGTCCGGGAAGATCCCACATGCCACAGAGCAACTAAGCCCGTGCTCCACAGCTACGGAGCCTGTGCTCTAGAGCCCGTGAGCCACAACTACTGAGCCCACGTGCCACAACTACTGAAGCCCGCGCACCTAGAGCCCATGCTCCGCAACAAGAGAAGCCACCGCAATGAGAAGCCTGCGCACCACAACGAAGAGTAGCCCCCGCTCGCCGCAACTAGAGAAAGCCCGCGTGCAGCAACAAAGACCCAACACGGCCAAAAATAAATAAATTTATTTAAATAATAAAATAAAAGTGGATATATGTGTATATATAACTGATTCACATTGCTATACAGCAGAAACTAACACACATTGTAAATCAACTGTACTCCAATAAAAATTGGAATAAATAAAGACAGACAATAAGTAGATCAGTTAAACAAAAAAAGAAAAAGAAAAAAGAAGAAATAGCAATAAAATAGGAGAATCAACAGTGTGGTCTCATAAAAGCCACAAAAAGTTTAGAATCATTGACAGTATCAAATTTAACAGAAAAATCAAGGACAGGTGTGTCCATTAAACTAAACAATTAGGTCACATGTTGCCCTGGCAGTTTCCGTAGAGTGGCAGGATTGCATAAAGAGATAGTGAGAGGTAAGAAAGTAGAGATCGCCAACACAGGCCTTTCATTTGAGAAAGTGGATGAGGAAGAAGGAATTATGTGTGGCAACAGGTAGAAAGAAAGGAGTTTTGCGGAGGAGATGGGAGAATGAGGGGTTAGCCTTGGGTGAGAGAAGAGCTACGTTTTCTCCTGAAACTGGCAGGAAGAAAGTAAGATGCAGATTTGATACCTTCCTGTCCTCCCACTCCACTTAGATGTTTGTGGGATACATGCCCAGTAGACTCAGTTGTTGGTGAACTGGGTGAGATTCTCATCTGTTGAGGGTGAACACAGGGGGCTTGAGGAATGTAGTGAAAGTCTGGAGCAGTCAGTCACCAAGAGGACATCAGGCGCAAATAAAATATGTATTGGTGGTTTGGGGAGGCTGAGTTATTAGTAACCATGAAATAAATTTCTGGGACCAATATTTGCAAAATTTGGCAGTTTTCTCCAGCACCATTGAGCATTAGTAAACATTATAAAATTGGTCCAAGGTTAAAAATTAACAAGGCAGATATGGCAGAAATGCAGGCAGGAGTTTTGGGGAACAACTACATGCATGTTGAGAAGGAAGTGAGACCAGGAAGAGGAAAAACTTGAGAAAACAGATCACAGAATTGAAGATCTCAATGAGGCTGAAGTGCAGTGAGGTTTTGGTAACCATAAGTTTGTTTTCTATGTCTGAGTCTCTTTCTGTTTTGTAAATAAGTTCATTTGTATCTTTTTTTTCATATTCCACATATAAGCGATATCATATGATATTTGTCTGACTTCACTTAGTTTGATAATCTCTAGGTCCATCCATATTGCTGCAAATGGCATTATTTCATTCTTATGATAGATTAATATTCCATTGTATATATATACCACATTTTCTTTATCAATTCACCTGTCGATGGACGTCTAGGTTGCTTCCATGTCTTGGCTATTGTTAATAGTGCTCCAGTAGTGAACACTGGGGTGCATGTATCTTTTCAAATTATAGTTTTCTCCATATATATGCCCAGGAGTGGGATTATAGGATCATATGGTAACTCTATTTTTAGTTTTTTAAGGAACCTCAATACTTTTCTCCATAGTGGGTGTATCAATTTAAATTCCATCCAACAGTGCAAGAGGGTTCCCTTTTCTCCACACCCTCTCCAGGATTTATTACTTGTAGCCTTTTTGATGATGGCTATTCTGACTGGAGTGAGGTAATACATCATTTTAGTTTTTTTTTTTTTTTTTAATTAATTAATTTTTGCTGTGTTGGGTCTTCGTTTCTGTGCGAGGGCTTTCCTTAGTTGTGGCAAGCGGGGGCCACTCTTCATCGCGGTGCGCGGGCCTCTCACTATTGCAGCCTCTCTTGTTGCGGAGCACAGGCTCCAGACGCGCAGGCTCAGTAGTTGTGGCTCATGGGCCCAGTTGCTCTGCGGCATGTGGGATCTTCCCAGACCAGGGCTCGAACCCGTGTCCCCTGCATTAGCAGGCAGATTCTCAACCACTGCGCCACCAGGGAAGCCCCCATCATTTTAGTTTTGATTTGCATTTCTCTAATAATTAGCAATATTGAGCCTGTTGGCCATCTGGATGTCTTCTTTGGAGAAATGTCTATTTAGATCTTCTGCCTATTTTTTGATTGGAATGTTTGGTTTTGTTGGGTTTTGAGGGGGGGTTTTTTTGGTATTGAGTTGTATGAGCTGTTTGTATATTTTGGAAATTAATCCCCTGTTGGTCTCATTGTTTGCAAATATTTTCTCCCGTTGTGAATGTTGTCTTTTCGTTTTGTTTATGGTTTCCTTTGCTGTGCAAAAGCTTTTAAGTTTAATTAGGTCCCTTTTGTTTTTATTTCCATTACTCTAGGAGATGAATCCAAAAAGATATTGATTGCTGCGATGTATGTCAGAGTGGTCTGTGTTTTCTTTTAGTAGTTTTATAGTATGTGGTCTTACATTTAGGTCTTTAATCCATTTTGAGTTTATTTTTGAATATGGTGTTAGAGAATGTTCTAATTTCATTCTTCTACATGTAGCTGTCCAGGTTTCCCAGCACCACTCACGGAAGAGACTGTCTTTTCTCCATTGTATATTGTTGCTTCCTTTGTCGTAGATTTATTGACCCTAGGTGCATGGGTTTATTTCTGGGTTTTCTATCCTGTTCCATTGATCTGTATGTCTGTTTTTGTGCCAGTGCAGTGAGGTTTTGAATAACAACCAGAAGGAGAGAAAATTTTTGAGAGTATATTAGAGTTTAAGATTTCAGAACAGGAACAGGTAAGATCTGTGGTCTTGCTGAGTGAACAGAGTACAGTAGAGGTGGAAGCCTTCAGAGTTGAGGGGGCACCTTCACCCACATAAATGTTTATTCTTCTGTAATGATTGCAGGTGAAGAAAGCTGTGCACCAGTCTCATGGTTCATGGTTCAATGGCTAAATGAGATGGCCATCTGCCAGCAGCAAGCAGGTTGGGTAATAGCACCCTGAGGTGTGAGCTTCAGATAGGTAGAGGAACAGTGACTATGACACTGAAACTCCATGAGGTCAAGGGCTGTGCCTATTTTCTCGCTGGTCTAGCCCCAATGTCTAGTGCAGTGCTCTGTTTGGAGTAAGTGCTCAGTGAGAACTTTTGATTGAATGAATTAGAACATGTCAGGTCTATAAGAGAGGCAATGACTTGAGAAAGAGACTAGTGATAAAAATAAGTGGAGAGAGCATCTGAGAACTGGTTGAAGATGTAGAGGAGGCTGTTTCAGTTGAAGATAGTGATTCTTGGTATTTCAAGAAAGTTAATATAGATGCTTAGTGTCTAAGTACAATTGTGAAGGCCTTTTTTGTACTGTAATTAGACCATAGTGTATAGATGTCTTGAAAAAAATATTGTTTGATTTTAAAAGTGCTTTCCCCTCCTTAATGTGTTTTGTTACCAGGAAAAAAAAGTGAACAAGAATTAAAAGATGAAGAAATGGATTTATTTACCAAGTATTACTCAGAATGGAAAGGAGGTAGAAAAAACACAAATGAATTCTATAAGACCATTCCCCGGTTTTATTATAGGGTAAGTGGTATCTAAGCACATGTCTTGCAGAGTTTGTAAATGAAATGTAATTTTTCAAATGGGATTAAAAATCTTATATTTTATAAATAAACAAACTGATTATATTTTAAATTTTGTACATTTATTGTTTCATTCTAGTTGACCTTATTATTTTTGACCTGATTAAATCTTGGTTTTTCATATAAGTAGGTATAAGAACACAAAGTTGTTATTTGCCACTTTTTTTGAACTGTAGGCTTTTTCCTTCCTCCTAATATTTATTATGGATGTTAGTAGTAGGTATTCTTTTGGATTATGTTGCCAGGCTTTCTATAAGACTTAGATTTACTTGGCTGATCACAATTTTTAACTTTGTCTTTTACTCATAAGTTGTAAAATGTTTTGCTCAAGGCTAAACTGAAAAATAGATTGAGAGTGGAAAACAAATTTTAAGAGTTATACTTAATTATATGTTTCCTTGTGCCAAAATGGTAAAGACGGCTTTGATAAGGGTTATAGATAAAACAGTAAGACTTTAAGAAAGATATTTACAGCTGAAATTGAAGGTTTCTGAAAAGAATAAGTCCTATTTAGTATTATGGGAAATGTAACTACTATAGAAAAGTTAACTTTGGAATTTTAGCTGAATATCTCTTAAACCTGTTACCTCCTAAACTCAATTAATTACAACATTATTTGCAAAGAAAGTAAATATTTTGTTTTACTTGCATCAAGGAGTGAGGTAGATTATCCAGATAATTTTAACTTATTTCTTCAAGTACAAACTTTTTTGTACTTGTGTACATGTGAACCATTTTATTGGAAACTTTTTTGTAATACTATATGTCTCCCAGACTTTTAAGAATTATATGACTAATCCACGTTTGTCATGGAAAAGAGAAAAAACAGGTAAAGTTGATATTTTCCCATAATAACATTGCCCAGAGATGTAAATAAACATTTTTACATGAATCCTTCTACATATTTCTATATATGTGTGTGTGTGTGTGTGTGTGTTTAACAAAAATGGGGTCACATCATACATACTGCTGTTGCTTTTTTGCATTTCACACTTTCTTAATCAGAGGCAGTTAGACAACTGAGAATTTTTTATAGTCTGGGGGAGTGGGAAGGGGACTGCCATTTATTGAGTGTCTGCGTACTTCAGAGCATTTTATATTCATTGTTTCATGTAATCAGGATTGTGAAAGTGTTATCTTACTAACCCAGGAATAGCCCTCAGATGCTGACATGACTCCATTCCCAGGACTCAACTTTCCTGTATTTCTAGTACCAACCATCCCCTTGTGTTTTCTGCGGGAATCCCCTTTTCCCCCATTTCCATCTGTTCTCTGACCTCTTCCAGATCCCAAATGGCTTCTGGTCTGCAGATGTGGATTTGTGGGATGTTCTTTCCATTGTTTCTTCTTCCTCTACTTCCACTCTACTGCTTTAGAGAAACCACCTGTCATCTTTGGTCACCACTTCTCTCCTTGGCTGGTTAGCTGGTTGACTAGCCACTGGAGCACAATCCCAGTCTCAGCCCCAGCTTCACCTCCTAATGCATATTCCTTCTCCATCCCTTTTGATGGGAGGGATGGCATCTTAGTTCTTAGAAATAAAAAGTGAAAACCACAGCCCCCAGTTTGGACTGTGGGTTACTTAGCTACATTTAATGGGGCAGAGTTACAGAAAAGTAAGAAGAAATCCTCAAAGCAAATTGTTTGAAGTTGTTAGCATGAGTCATTTTAAAGCCCTGCTTAGGGAAATCACCACAGGAGGACAAACCTCTGCTTTGGAGGCCAACTAGTAGACATTGGCTTAATTATCTCTAAGAAGTAAGGTGACCCAGTCTCAAAAAGCATACTTGGCTAAAACTGTCGCTCTTCAGCCAATCCTAATTTAGTTCTATATTAATCTAAGGTTACAATGGGAACAGTGCTCTACAAATATAAAATGAAACTTGAGCTACATTGAGAAAATAGAAAAAGTGGTGGTCATAAAGTAAAATAAGAGCATGACATTCTGATACATTTAGTTTGGGGATGTTTATCCTACATTGAACATCTGTCATAGTACTTTACTCCTAGCAGTCACTAGGAAATAGCATTAAAGTCTACTTAATTGGGAGAGGTACCTAACTACCCAGTAATGGAAATGAGATGGAGAAGAGAAAATACACTAAATCCCTGATGTCAGAAGACCCGGATTCAAATTTTGTTACTTTAGTTGCACAACTTTGAGCAAGTCATTAACATTAGGTGTGAAATTGAGGGGACAGAGGAGTACAGGGGACCAAACCAAACAACTTATAAGAAATTAAAACAGACTTCGACTCTGAAGATTTAAATCTTTAGTCTGGGACTGGCTAACTGCATATGTATTCTTGATAAAGTCATCCATCTCTTGATTTCCTCACCTCTAAATTGAGTATGATGAAATGCATCTCACAGGGCTAGTATGATTAAATTAAGAATGAGTGTATTGATGCCTGATATATTATGGGCACATACTAAATGTTGTGTTTAGTTTTTAAGTAAACCTGTATGGATCTAAATAAAGAAACTTGGGCTAGATGGTTAGCCTTTTCCAGGCAGAACTGGCCTCACTGATCACTGAATTCTCTGTGGATCTCTTTTTATTAAATGAACTTTTTAAATAAATGATGACCTGAAATTAAGCAAGATTGAGATACAAAAAGTAATTTTGAGACAGTAGCATACATAGTTTTTTATGAGGCCAGTTACATTTTACATAACCCAATAGTCTAGAATAAGTGTAGAAATTAACTCTACAGTGTATTTTTAGCTGCCAGCTGAAGATGAGGTCTTACTACAGAAATTAAGAGAAGAATCCAGAGCCGTCTTTCTGCAAAGGAAGAGCAGGGAACTGTTAGATAATGAAGAATTACAGGTAAGAAGGGAATAAAAGGTTGCTTTGGAGGTTCACCATTTCTTATTTGTACTGCATGTGTCATGTGGGATCTCAGGGTGCCTAAATGGAGCCAGTAGTGCAGAGTGACTGAAAGCACAGGCTCTGTAGCGGTGGTTCCCACCAGAATCAGCTGCAAAGCTTGTGTGTCCCAAGGATAGTTTTGTATTGTTTTTTAAAGTCCATAGGTGATTTTTTTTTTTTTTTTGCGGTACGCGGGCCTCTCACTGTTGTGGCCTCTCCCCTTGCAG
>NW_006791816.1:412849-426117 GCF_000442215.2 Lipotes vexillifer | reverse complement strand
CCTGCCTTTCTGGATTTTACACTTTTTTAAGATGGCCTTTTTGACCGGGGGGAAGTGAGAGTTCATTGACCGGGGCACGAACCCGTGTCCCCTGCAATGGCAGGCGGACTCTCAACCACTGCGCCACCAGGGAAGCCCTCCATAGGTGATTTTAATGTGTGGCCAAAGTTGAGAACCACTTAGTATAGGGAGTAATATTTAGAAGACTATCATCTCCTATTATCCTTTTGATTACTAATAACATGATAAAAATAGCTAGCATTGGACTTCCCTGGTGAGCCAGTAGTTAAGACTCCACACTTCCAATGCAGAGGGTGTGGGTTCGATCCTTGGGCAGGGAAGTTCCGCTTGCCATGTGGCATGGCAAAAAAAAAAAAAAAAGCTAGCATTTATTGAGTGTTTACTAAGTTCTAAAATTTTCATATACCGTTCCTCTTTAATCTGTGTAACTATATGATATAGACACTGTTATCCTTACTTTACAGATGAGAATTGAAACAGAAACTTTAAGTCTACTGTCCAAGATCACAGAGCAGGGCTGGGATTTAAACCCTTACATTTTGACCCTACAGTAGTCTATCACTTTAACGGAAATAACACATTTAACTATGTTTTTAAATTTTGTTCAGTTGATTATAATGTCTTAATTTCTGCAATTCTCCTAAGAACTTATGGTTTTTGCTGGACAAGCACCAGACACCACCCATGATTGGAGAGGAAGCAATGATTAATTATGAAAATTTTTTAAAGGTTGGTGAAAAAGCTGGACCAAAGTGCAAGTAAGAATAATATGATTAACAAAGGAGTATGTTATGTTAAGCATTTTAAATGCCTCAAGTAAATGTTAATGAAAATTTAAGTCAATAATATGATAATTTGAGTCAGCTTTTCATTAAACTAATAAAGTTTAATAAAATTATTTACAGTCAAGAAAATTACATTGGTATAAAGTTATTAAAAGAAATAGCTTATTTACAGCATTATAGGTCCTCATTCTTAAGACAATAGAATTAAATATATATGGCTTAATATTTCAAGTTTTGAACTATAGTTCTCACTTTGATTTTTTTCCCACCACTTTGATTTTTAATTGTTTGAATTTATGCTGTTGTCTGCTAAATCATACAGAAGTCATTTTTATATTATATTGGCAGATGATTTAATCTTTATTTCCTTTCCTTAGGCAATTTTTCGCAGCAAAAGTCTTTGCTAAACTCCTTCATACAGATTCTTATGGAAGAATTTCCATCATGCAGTTCTTTAATTATGTCATGAGAAAAGGTGATTTCATTTTCATTGTACTTGAACTCCTTCTATCTGGGAATCAAGTAGGTTTCCAGTCAGTGCTTTTATAGTATCCCTTCCATGTCAAACAACTCTTAGTAAATTTGAATAACAGAATTCTTGTCTTTTGACCAAGATTTGTTTTCCTATTATTATGGCTCTCTCCTGGAACTTACTAGAGCTGAAAGTTTCTACCATATATTTGGGTTCATTACTATAAAAAACAAACAAAACAAAAGCCTCATGTATCTTGAAGATACTAGCTAACTAGATATATCAAAAGCTGAACCAAGAGTTTTAATGGATGGTTATTTGAAATACTTTAATTCACTGGTAATTTTATTTCGCCAATATATTACAGGTTGAGTTGCCTGAGAGGATAGTTTCAAACTCACAACTGTAGCATCATCTCAAGGAGTATTTATTAAACAAGTTGGAATTGTTATGATTCCTATAAGTTCCATAATGACCTGTCAAGTCCTGTGTGTACCAGCTTTAATATTTGGTTGTGGTAATTAACCTAAGTAGAATAAAAGCTGCTTCATTAAAGGCATAATATCAGAACTCCTGTTCTGGTGGAACAACAGTATTCTCAAGGGCATCAACTTTATCGTCACTTTAGGCATGGTAGAATTGTTGATATCTGCAGTTAATTCTCTGGTATATTTATTTTGTTTCAAACAATTTGTGGATTAATGAGATAAGTAATATATGTGAGAAAAATATGTTTATAGAGTCATTAAATTAGCTTGTCTCTCTATCTCCTTTTATGCATATATATATACTAAAGGATAGATCTTAACAATTATATTTCATTTTCTTGTTTATTGTCAGTTTGGCTTCATCAAACAAGAATAGGCCTCAGTTTATATGATGTTGCTGGACAAGGGTATCTTCGGGAATCTGTAAGTATTAACCTACTTTAATAAACTCTAGACACCAGAATGCTCTAGACACCAAAATTGCTAAACAGTGGTTATCACTGGGTGTCGAGATTACAGATAATTCTTATTTTGTTTTTGTTTCTCTGCTTTGTTTGTTTTTACAAATAACATGTGTTACTAAAGAACTTTTTAAGTGTATATTGGTCACAAAAATTCCTTTCTAAATTCTTTTTCTCCAACCTTTAAAGAAAAAAAAGCCTTTTAAAGGAGAAGAAAAGAATGTAATGTTTTAACTGCTTAAAAATCATTGAAGGGCTTCCCTGGTGACGCAGTGGTTGAGAGTCCACCTGCCGATACAGGGGACGCGGGTTTGTGCCCTGGTCCGGGAGGATCCCACATGCCGCGGAGCGGCTGGGCCTGTGAACCATGGCCGCTGAGCCTGCGTACCATGGCCGCTGAGCCTGCGTGTCCGGAGCCTGTGCTCCGCAACGGGAGAGGCCACAATAGTGAGAGACCCGTGTACCACAGAAAAGAAAAAAAATCATTGAAGAAACAGTGAAAAACTTTTGGTTATTCATGAGTGTTATCTGTGTATGACTGTTTTAAAGTGTAAGAGCCAGTAGTTTTTCCTTTTTTAGGAAATATAAGAAAAATAATGTGACTATAGTCCCACCTGCAGGTTTGGGTTGTAAGGTCAGTTACCAAGAGGCTATTTATTTCCCATTAGGCACTAATGTGGTTATCAACAGGTTATCAAAAGAGAATTATATTATAGCCTCATGATCCAAATCACTATTCTTGTAAGTGTGGGTATCTCAATTATATGAGGACTTCCCCTGGTGGTCCAGTGGTTAAGACTCCAACCTTCCAAGGCAGGGGGCCCAGATTCAATCCCTGGTCGGGGAACTAAGATCCCACATGCTGCACAGCGTGGCCAGCAAGCAAGCAAGCAAGCAAATAAATAAATAAGTAAATCAGTCAATCTATCTATCTTCTTTTCAGCTCAGGCTTTTTCCCAAATATATACAAAGGGGGAAGGGAGTTATGCATAAATATGAACCAGGTTAATTAATCACTTAAATAAATATTCAGGTATAAAATTTAAAGAGATGTAAATTCCCTGTTATAGTTTATGTTTCCCGTTATAATTTGTTGCACTGTTTTATCCAGATTTCTATAGATAAAATCTGTTAGCTCATACTGGATATTTACACTTAAAAACCTTTCTAGGGCCGGGCCACAGTATAATTCTTGTCCTTTAAGGTTCAGATCAGCTTGACAGAAAAAGGTTCTTCCTGCTATCCATCTATCTCTAGCAAGGAGGATGTGTTAAACACTGGTTGATACTTACTCAGATCAGATATTGGAATACTTCTATAGCTCTGAGAATTCTTGTCAGCCATTAGTTGGTTTACAAAACAAACTTTTCTTGCCTCTTCCCATGAATGGAAACAAATATTGAAAGAGGAATGGGAGGAAGAGAGAGAAAAGCAACAGTATATCTCTGTAGTTGTGTTTAAAAGGGAGTAATGTTCCCTTCTCTCAATGAAAGAAAACATTTCTCTCAAAGAAAAGAAATAACTCTCCTAACCTTGGCACTTTGCCTTTTGAAACCAAATTTTGTGTCTCCCTTATTTAAAAGACAGTAATTTCCAGAGCCAACATCTGTAATTTGAGTAGTATAGGCAAACTCTCATTCACTTACTAAATCTTATTAAATAAGCAATTACCAAACACTTATGTGTGCCAGGTACATTGCTAAGCCTTACTCTTAAGGTGCTTTTTTCCTAGCAGAGTGGGGAGGCAGACACTAAATTATCAGCAACATGATTTCAAAGAGTGACAAGTTCTAAGGAGAAAATAGGGTACTAGGAAAGTGTATGACTGGGGTTGGGGAACTATTTTAGATAAGACAGAAGAGGTGCCTCTTTGAGATAGTGATTGAGTTTTAGCCAAGAAGGATGAGAAAGAAGCCATGAAAATGTAATACAGAGGGAACAGCAAGTTCATTGTCCCCAAGGCAAAGTTAAACCTGACCTGTTCTAGGAGCAGAAGGAAGCCAGTGTGGCTGGAGCATATGAGTGAGGGTTAGAGTGACAGGAGGTGAAGTTGGAGAAGTAGGCAGGGCCACATATTGGGTTGTTAGACCATGATAAAGAGCTTGGATTTTATATTGAGACTAATGGGAAGCCATCAGAATTTTTTTTTTTTTTTTTTGCGGGCCGGGAGCCTCTCACCGTTGTGGCCTCTCCTGTTGTGGAGCACAGTCTCCAGACGCACAGGCTCAGCAGCCATGGCTCACGGGCCCAGCCACTCCGCGGCATGTGGGATCTTCCCGGACCAGGGCACGAACCCGTGTCCCCTGCATCGGCAGGCAGACTCTCAACCACTGCACCACCAGGGAAGCCCAGCCATCAGAATTTTTAAGCTGAATCTGTCAGGATATGGTTTACATTTTATTTTATTTATTTATTTTTTGGCCATGTGGCTTGTGGGATCTGTTCCCCAACCAGGGATTGAACCCTGGCCACGGCAGTGAAATTCTGGGCTCCTAACCACTAGACCACCAGTGAATTCCCTGGTTTACATCTTTAAAAATTACTGGATGTGTGGAGAATGAATTGTAAAGAGCCTAGAGTCAAAGAAGGAATAATTAGGAAATTTCTGTTGTTGTCCAGGTGAGAGATGATAGTGGCCCAGACCAGGGTGATGTCTGTAGAAGCCAGTAATAGATTAATTCAGTATATATTTTGGACACACACACCCCAACAATGACAAAAATTTGCTGCTGGATTAGATTTTGGGGGTAAGGGGTGGGGGCCTTGGTGAAGAAAAGGTAGGAACCAAGTTTAACTTTTTTACTTTGAATAAATGGTGGAATAGGGGAATATGGGTGAGGACCAGGGTTGGGGATAATAAGAGTCCAATTTTGGACACACCATGTTTGAGATGCCATCTATTCTACAACTTAAATTATAAAGTGTCTCAAATGAACTAGAAACATTATACTTTACATTGGATAAAGCAAAAGTAATGAAATTATTAAAATAAATATAAGAAACCATGAGAGGCTTTTAAATATATAATCTTGGAATAGGGAAAGCCTTTCTAAGTATGACAAAGCTCAGGAGTCTAAAAAACAATAAGTTCAGCTAAATTTTTAAAACTCTGAGAGCAAAGACCATCATAAACAAAGTTAAAAGAAAACAACAAGCCAAGAAAAATATCTGAAACTCAGTCACAAATGAATTTATTTCATCATTCACATAGTTTTAATACTGAATAATTTTTAGGACTGAAATTATATTCCAGTATCTCATGAAGAAACAAGATCAGACATTTAACCCTTTCAAGTTTTATTTTGTTTTGTTCTTTCAGGATTTAGAAAACTACATATTGGAACTTATCCCTACTTTGCCACAATTAGATGGGCTGGAAAAATCTTTTTACTCCTTTTATGTTTGTACAGCAGTTAGGAAGTTCTTCTTCTTTTTAGACCCTCTAAGAACAGGTAAAAGAAAATCTTATCTAACTTAGATATTATGAGATTATCATTACTTCTAAATCTCAATAACTAGAGAAAAGTCTTTAAAATGTTATTTATTTTCCTAACATGTTATTGCCATTAATATATAAATCTTTTGACATGTAGATCTTTTGATTTACTTGTGCCAACCATAATCAGCTGTGTGACAGTGGGAATATCACCTAACCTTTTACAATGTTTCCATCTCTAAAATGAAGTATATTCTTTCCAGTTCTAAGAAGCCAGGTATTCTGATATAATTTGCTATCCCTGATAGGTAATATACTGGAGCATTATTCTTTTTGATCAAAAATATGAATTGGGAGATAGGAGGACCATTTAGCCATGATGTGTTTTTCTCATTTTCAAGTTAACTATCCTATATGAGGATCAGATTTGTAAATTTTGCCTCATTAACAGTACATTTATCAACTATTCTAAACTGCTAGGCTTAAATACATGTGTCTGGGACAGAGGCCCAAATCAAAGCCCCTGATACTCCTTCTGTCCTTGAAAATGCAGCTGTGAGTCCATCACAGAATGGGGTAGCTGTCAGTTTTTTTAAACGCCTCCATTATAGGCACACACACATCTTTTTCCTTGGAAATTTACACAATAATAATAGCCAACAGTTTTGACTGTTTATTATGTAATAAGTACAGTACTAAGCATTTTACATAGATTCTTTCATTTTCTTCTCATAACTCCATTACGAAGGTATTATTACCCACATTTTATGTGTGAAGCAATTAAGACTTAGATGGATTGCATGTCTAGAAGTGGCATTTAAATCCCATCTCTCTTAACCACGCCTCTATATTGCTTTCTATTCCAGAACCTGCAAAGGAAAACTGGAAACAGTCTCCTTATTTGACTACTAACAGTATCATATCCATAACCACAAAAAAATTAACACAACTTTTTTTGGAATCTGCTATCAATGTAATTTTGGAATTTCTCAATTGGATGTATATATTTGGGAGTATATAGGTAGACATACCTATATGAGATTTTATTAAATATTCCCTGCAGATTTCCCTTTTCACAGAAATGCATAGTAAGGACTTTGGAGCATAAGAGCTAGGAAGTTTAAAATATCAATTGTGCAATTGCTCTTCTAAAATAATACTTTTATAAAATTGAGTTGCTCTTGTTTTTAAAATTAAGTAATTGTGCTTATGTTCTTTAAAGGGAAGATAAAAATTCAAGATATTTTAGCATGCAGCTTCCTAGATGATTTATTGGAGGTAAATATGTTTTTAAACTACTTAATTATATCACTTCATAGTTGCTATCTTCTAATTATGTCTCTATGCTCATATAGTTAAGGGATGAGGAACTGTCCAAGGAGAGTCAAGAAACAAATTGGTTTTCTGCTCCTTCTGCCCTACGAGTGTATGGTATGTTCCTATAATAATGCTATAATTTGAATTATCCGTTCCTCAGTTAATGTTTCATTAACTGGTGTTCAAAGGACAGTTTTATACATAGCCTAATTTACCTTAAGATCAAAGTATTCCAATTTCCTTAATACCTTATATTCTAGATTATTAAATTTTACTTGTTTAAATGCCAGCATTTTATATTTTTGTGACTCTTATTTAAGTTAGTACATTTCTAACACTTTAACATAAAGAATGTAGTTTGATTTTTTTATTGTTGACTCAGGAACATTATTATGAACATCACCTGTGACCTTGCATTGTGATAAAATACTACTCTCAGGGTCCACAGAGGGGTGTGTTTTAGGGCCTAGTTTGCTTTTTTTTCTTGAATTTCATTAGTCTGTTACATTGTCCTTTTGGGTGGTCTTGTGACTCATTTTGGCAACCTTGACCTCTGCTTTCAAGTGCCAGCATTTCAGTGCTTTATGTTGGTTGACCCCTACCTCCATCTAATTTAGAATCCTAGGAAAGTTATAAAAGGTTGCAAACTGAAAACAAATAATGATGTAAGTGAAATAGCATAAAGGCATGACCTTTATGATGAGTTTTCTTTGACTGGTTCTGGCTTAACAGTTGTTCGGATAGAGATTGCAGGGATAGCAGATGTCTACCATGACTGTAACATAATTAGTTTAAAAATCAAAATATTAACCAATAAAAATAACTTTTTGTTAGTGTTTATTCTTTTGTCTTTTAGTTAGAATTTTATTTTGGTCATAAGTGTCTTTTTATCATCTTTCTCCCCAAGGCCAATATTTGAATCTTGATAAGGATCACAATGGCATGCTCAGTAAAGAAGAACTCTCCCGCTATGGAACAGCAACCATGACCAATGTCTTCTTAGACCGTGTTTTCCAGGAGTGTCTCACTTATGATGGAGAAATGGTAGCAGTTTAAATCTCTAAGTTTTAAAAATTTAAGCTCCCACAATTTCCAAAAGCCTTTATTTTTAAATTGAAATATAGTTGACTTAGAATGTTATATTACTTTCATGTATACAACATAGTGATTCACTGTCTTTATAGATTACCAAAGTTATTGTAAAATATTGACTATATTCCCTGTGCAGAGATTTCATTATTTTTTATGGCTGAGTAGTATGCCATCGTATATGTATACCATATCATCTTTATCCATTCATCTGTCGATGGACACTCAGGTTGCTTCCATATCTTAGCTAATGTAAATAATGCTGCTGTGAACATTGGGGTGCATTATATTTTCCTATTAGTGTTTCCATTTTCTTCAGATAAATATCCAGGAATGGAATTGCTGGATCATATAGTAGTTATATTTTTAATTTTTTGAGGAACCTCCATAATGTTTTCCGTAGTGGCTGCACCAATTTGCATTCCCACCAACAGTGCATGAGGGTTCCCTTTTCTGCATATTCTTGCCAGCACTTGTTATCTTTTTAATGGTAACCATTCTGACAGGTGTGAGGTAATATCTCATTGTGGTTTTGATTTGCATTCCCCTGGTGATTAGTGATGTTGAGCATCTTTTCATCTGCCTGTTGGCCATCTGATGTCTTCTTCAGAAGAATGACTCCTGGGCTTCCCTGGTGGCTCAATGGTTAAGAATCTGCCTGCCAATGCAGGGGACATGGGTTCAGGCCCTGGCCCAGGAAGATCCCACATGCTGTGGAGCAACTAAGCCCGTGCGCCACAACTACTGAGCCCACGTGCCACAACTACTGAAGCCCGTGTGCCTAGAGCCCGTGCTCCACAACAAGAGAAGCCACTGCAATGAGAAGCCCGCGCACTGCAACGAAGAGTAGCCCCCGCTCACTGCAACTAGAGAAAAGCAACAAAGCAGCAACAAAGACCCAAAGCAGCCAGAAACAATAAGTAAATAAAATAAAATAATAAAATAAATAAATTTATTAAAAAAAAGAAGAATGACTCTTCAGGTCCTCTGTCCATTTTCTTAATCACAAAAGCCTTTTTCTTGATATGATACAGCATTATTTTCATATCAGTATATAACAGTATCTTAAGAAGTATGAACTGATCAAATTATTTGAGATTCAGAACCTTTGATCTTAAGGTAAATTTGCTTAAAAACATTACTTCCCTCATGGACTCAGGGCAAACAGAAAATTTTAATATTTTTGTTCATTTCATTGTCAGCGCACCTATTGTAGAGAAGTGTGGACTAGTAAAAAAAAAAAAAATCTGAAAAACAGGTAAACCCTATTGATTATTTTCATATAGATGGTTCATTCATTAAATTACCCGGTCAGATATAGTACCACATATGCCATAATTTAATTTTTTTTTTTTCCCCTTTTTCCCGGTACGCGGGCCTCTCACTGTTGTGGCCTCTCCCGTTGCGGAGCACAGGCTCCAGACGCGCAGGCTCAGCGGCCATGGCTCACGGGCCCAGCTGCTCCACGGCATGTGGGATCTTCCCAGACCGGGGCACGAACCCGTGTCCCCTGCATTGGCAGGCGGACTCTCAACCACTGCGCCACCAGGGAAGCCCTGCCATGATTTAATTTAAATCTAAGAATCAGGTAGTATTACTCTAAGTGGCTACCTTAGCAGCTAAAGATTTGCTAACATGCACCTGTCCTTTTATCACAACAATGCAAAATACTTGAGAAGAAAATTCTAAATAGCATTTTTAAATCACCATTCTTGCTATTAAAAATATGTGTTAAGGATCTGATAACTTTTTCAAACCAATGATGCTTAAGAAATGGTCATACTGTCAGAAGAGAATCAGGGTTTTAGGTTTTATCATTTAGCTTTAATAGCAGTTTTCTAAATAACACCATTGTTAGCCAACTGCAAAGAGAAAGAGGGAAAGGTGCAAAAACTCTGCTTCATGACTCCCACAGCTGCCTACAGTTAACAGTGAGGAGCTTGGAGTATGCTAATAACCTGGTGAATAAAGAAAATCAGAAGCTACAGTTAGGCATGGAGTTTAGACCGTGATGAGGCTGCATCTCTAGCTCTTTATACTACTATTTATGCAGAAAAAAATTCTTAATCTTAGCCTAAGAAAATCCTTTCCAAGATTATAAACTTTTCCAAGTGAGAATCTCCCAAGTACTTTACTTTTTTTAAACATGCAGAAAAAGTAATCTGTGACTATCCCTTTTTCGTAGAGAAAGCTATCTGTTCTGTTCATGTCTTTTCAGCCTTCATTTGTACTCTCTTGCCCCCTTTTTGGATGAGAACAGTGTCAGATCACTGTAGAATATCTGGCATTCTTTTTTTTTAATAAATTTATTTGTTTATTTTTGGCTGTGTTGGGTCTTCGTTGCTGTGTGCGGGCTTTCTCTGGTTGCGGCGAGCAGGGGCTACTCTTCGTTGCGGTGCACGGGCTTCTTTTTGTGATAGCTTCTCTTGTTGCGGAGCACGGGCTCTAGGCACGTGGGCTTCAGCAGTTGTGGCTTGCGGGCTAGTTGCTCCACAGCATGTGGGATCTTCCCAGACCAGGGCTCGAACCCGTGTCCCCTGCATTGGCAGGCGGATTCTTAACCACTGCGCCACCAGGGAAGCCACTCTGGAACTATTAAGATTACTTTTTGGAAATCATCTGAATTAAAGTTTAAAACTATTTCAGAATGACCACACCGAAATGAAAATACAAATTTAGTGGCAACATGCAAAGGTTAGTCACTGTCTGTCCATTTCAAAAGCCTAATGAATGAAAATTATGGCTTAACACAGCAAATCTCTCATAAGAAAATGAGCTGTGCCCCCTCAAACTGTCCTGTACAGATAAACTGCTATGTAGAATCCCTAGAAACCAACATTAAGTATATATTAAGTATGGATTTCTCGTTTCATATTAAAAAAAATTGCCATCTTTGATTACAAACATCTTCAAATCATCAGTCAATTGAAAAGTTAATTACAAATAAGGCCTCTAATGAATGTCATTTTCTTTTCTATAGGACTATAAGACCTACCTGGATTTTGTTCTTGCATTAGAAAACCGAAAAGAACCTGCAGCTCTGCAATATATTTTCAAATTGCTTGACATTGAGAACAAAGGATATCTGAATGTCTTTTCCCTTAATTATTTCTTTAGGGTAAGTCTCATTTGTGTAAATGTGGCTTTGTTATACAATTTGGTTTAAATTACCTACCCAATGACAATTTTATCTAACTTGGGATGTTTAAATTTAACAAAAGCGTTTACCTAACAGATTTCAGAAGGAAATCAAGTCAGGTTTTAGTTTTGTTTTTTTCTATTTTTAAAAACATAAATGGGCTAAATCAATACTGATTTGATTAGTCGTAGAATACTAAACAGTGTGTAAATATATGTTAGGGGCTATTAGCCAGTGGAGATACAAACATACCTGAGAAATTGTATGTTCTTGGTAATTAAAAACTAGTATGTAAAATCCTACAGAACCTTTATACAGTACAGAAAAGGTAACTTCTTTCCACAGGAGTTTTGCACATCTGGTACCTGTAGATTCTTTTAATTGCTATGCTGTAAAAAATATAAATTTAAAAATTGGCTAGAACTGTGGGCTGCATTTCAGTGTGAAACAGATTTGCTGAAATACTTATTCTGTGCTGTAGGTGGTCTCGGAGAATAGCATGATGAGCTCTGAAGTGGAATTTGATTGTATTTTACCTGATAAGCATTCAGCTGCAGCAGGTGTAAATGTAGGAACGTCTTCCCTTTTAAGATAAATCCTAACACACCATTGTAAAGCAATTATACGCCAATAAAGATGTTAAAAAAATTTTTAAAAAAGGATAAATCATTCCTCAGTTTGAACGGTGACTTTTCTACTTGATGGAAAGGTTTTGTACAGTAGTGTTCCATTCCATTGCCACATTTCTATAGCTAGTTTTCAGAAGACCATCTGATTTTTATATGGTTAAGATTGATAGTAAGAAGAAAATTTTTAAAAACAATAAAAATGACATTGTCACATCTTTGTCATAAGAAGTTTTCCCCCAGAGGCTTTTTCTTTTCCACTTAAAAAATTTTTGATACTTTAAAAATAACTTTATCTGATTTCTGAGTTTCAGAGTATGTATTTCATAATTTCATGTTAAATTCCCTGAAAAGCTTTCTATTATGATTTTCTAGGTAGTAATGACTGCAGATTATTATAAGGATAAATTACAATCCCAGTATTAGGATGCATTTTTTAAAAATTGAATGCTACATGGGCTTATATCAGTGGCTCATCTGAGAATATAATATCACCCATCATAGGGATGTCCCCCACTTTAGGCAGACCTATTAAATGAAAATTCAGTTTTAGGAAAACAAAGTAAATATATCTTTTGGAAGCTAAATACTCAATCCCTTTTCATAAAGATTTTTCATAGTATCCTCTACTCTTTGAATATTAAATTTTATTTATTAAATACATTGAAAATATTTCATACCTTTATTTTATCAAAGTTTATTTAGGCTTGGTTGTATGGGCTAAGGTAAAAAGTTACTGGTGCTGAGCCCTGCAGTCCTGGACTGTTCTTAGAGCCTTTGTCCATCAGTATCCCAGTGATAAAAGCTGGGCCCAGATGGTGCACTCTAGATCATTCCATCCAGGTCTCCTGCTCTAGTAGCTTCGAGTGTACTCAGCTTCTCATCTGCTGCAAAGAGATGCCCTGTGCACATTCTGATATCAGTGGCACTACAGAGTAGGCACTTGGAACCTATTATTTTCCAAGAATTTTAAGCTTCACATTTTCCAGTGAATGACTCCCACCTAAAACATTTGTTAGTTCAACTGGATCACAGTAGTTTCTCAGTCAGTATTTTTTTGTTAAAGTTCATAAAAGAGAAGAGTTTGAGGGAGGTTTACCTCCATTTTTTCTGTCAAGTAGAAGAGAAAGTGTAGGGTGGGAGGGGAGGTGGTGGATTGGGTGCCTTAAAGAATGGTGAAGTTATGAACAGCGTTCCTGGAAAATGGGAGAAGCAGGTCATAACAGAATTGCTAGGACCGTTAAAGGCCCATCTGGGGTTGGAGACCATTCATATGCAATAGTAATCTGTACCCTTGTGTACTTTCTTTATGAAGTTCTCCATAGCTAAGGTGTAGGTCTAGAAAGGTTGATGGTTACACTGATCCAGTGTTTAGGTTTTGTTCAGCAGATGTGAAGCAAGGTCAAGGAATTTGAGAATATTGGCAAGAGCGGT
>NW_006791816.1:399871-412839 GCF_000442215.2 Lipotes vexillifer | reverse complement strand
AATATTGGCAAGAGCGGTTAAAACGATGAGGCCTATGCTCTGAAAGGATAGGAAATGGAACTGGAAAGGGACCATGGGACAGGACAGGGAATGTTGCGTATCTTGTTTTTATTTAAAGATTTATTTCTACTAAATACAGGCCATACAAGAACTAATGAAAATCCATGGACAGGATCCTGTTTCATTTCAGGATGTCAAGGTTACTTTTTTTCTTTCATTTACATAACACCACATAATCATTTCCATTAAATGAAGTTTTTACCTGAAAGCAACTTATGAAATACTGAACCAAATCAAGTATTTGCTGTTATTTGTTCTGAATTAATATTTAAGTCATTAGAAACTGAGAACATACTTGGACTAATGATTTGTGCAATAAGATTTTAGCATTGTCAGTCTCATGTTCTCATTGGAAGCATTCATTCATTTTGATTGAAAACTAAGAGAATCAGTACAGCCTGTGTCCTTTGGTAGTCTATTCCACTGTAAACTGAATTTGGGGGAGCTATTTAGGTTCAGGCACGTTTTTAGTCTGCCACTTCAAAGAGCTTGCTTGCTTTGGTATTTAAGGAGACATCAATCTTACAGTATGAAAACTACCACTATTTGAAATACATGCTGCTACTTAGCATTTTAGTCATCAGACTTTTACCAGCTCTGAAACACTTTGAGTATCCAGTATTGGTTCAGGTGAAGGAATGTAATAAAATAACCCATCCAGTTTTAACCAAGTATAATGAGATAAAGGGCTATTTTGGTTTAATATAAGTGAGACAAATTTGAAACTATGCAACTGGCAACTTAAGAACTAGTAATTTTAAACTGCCACCAACCTGGAAAGGGAAGTTTCACATACACACAAGATTAAAAGTTCACGCATTTCGTTTACCTCAATTGTTCTAACCTTTAAAAATGCAATTTGCCTCTTTAAATGCTATTAAATACTTTGAGTGATTTTACTACAAACAGATTAGAAAACATGTACTAATTCCCTGTAAGTAATCTTATAGTACACGTCATAATATAGAAGAGGTTCTTCCATATATTCCAGTCATTTTTAGCACAGTTTAGTGTCACCGTGGATGACTAGTTCTTTAATACCGAGCTCCCCCCACCCATTCCAGGTCCAGAGTAAAAGGTTGACATCATTATTGGAAATGAAGCTTTGTCACTGTCTTGGCTCTAAAGCATTTAAGTTTTTACTCTGAGCCAAGTTTGCACTTAAATCAAGGCCTTGCTTTATCACCAGTTAGAAGACAACAGAAAAATATAAGTAGTTAGTTAACATATATTCAAAGAACACTTCATTAGTTTTGCTGCTAATTAGCTATGCAGCTTAAACTCTGAGCTTCAGTTTCTCTGTAAGACACATACAGGCATACCTTGTTTCATTGCATTTCTTATAAATTGAAGGTTTGTGGCAACCCTAGTCAAGCAAATCTATCGGTGCCATCTTCCCAACAGCATTTGCTCACTTGGTGTCTCTGTGTCACATTTTGGTAATTCTCACAATATTCTATTATTATTATTATTATTATTATTATTACATTTGTTATATGGTGATCTGTGATCTTTGGTGTTACTACTGCAAAAAGATTACAACTCGTTGAAGGTTCAGATGGTGGTTAGCATTTTTTTAGCAATAAAGTATTTTTTAATTAAGGTATGTATATTTTATTAGACATAATGCTATTGCACACTTAACAGACTACAGTATAGTATAAATATAACTTTTATATGCACTGGGAAACCAAAAATTTCACATGACTACCTGTATTGCAATATTCACTTTATGGCGGTGGTCTGGAACTGAACTCACAGTATCTCCAAGGTATGCCTGTACCTAAGGAATCTTCCAATAAAATTTTGTGCGTATAGAGAAGAGGTGGATTGCCTGTTAAATGAAAAATAAAAAATTGGAACAAAAAATTTTACATAAGCTCAACTGCCAGCCCTGAATTTTAGATCACTGTATGATAGAAATTAAGTGAATCAGATATCAGATTTCATTGTATTTTTTTCCTCTCTTGCAGGATGAAATCTTTGACATGGTAAAACCAAAGGATCCTTTGAAAATCTCTCTTCAGGATTTAATCAGCAGTAATCAAGGAGACACAGTCACCACCATTCTAATTGATCTGAATGGCTTCTGGACTTACGAGAATAGAGAAGCCCTTGTTGCAAATGATAATGAAAACTCTGCGGACCTTGATGATACATGATCTCTCAAAGACTAGACTGTATTCATTAAAATAAGCTTGAATGCTGCGTGTAAAACCTTTGAAGCAGAATCCTTAGAAATGGTCTAAATAAAATACTTCATATGTCTATAGAACACAGCAAATGTTCTGGTTATTGGAATTTTGGTTGTAGTGGTCTGGAAGAAATGGGACCAAATTAGGAGTCAGTAAATTCTGGTTTCACTTAGCTCATATATGGCAAGTGTGATCTGATGAAGGTACGAGTCCACTTTAAATCTGTATAATCTTTGGAAATAAAGGAAGTTTTAATGGAATAGTTCTGACATTAGTCACTAAGAATTTGAATACTTGAAAGATAGTTTAAAATGTATCATTTAACCTTGAATATTCTAAAGTATTATGTATATCAAACATTATAGACTTCCCCATTCATCAGAGTAGGGCCATTTCATTTCTGGGAAGTATTTGGACATGATGTTTATTTTAATAGAATGTTTCAATAAAAAGTATTCAAGTTAGTATTTTACTTTAAAATCATTGTTTTAAAAAAAATTTGTCTACCTTTATTAACCAGCACCAGGGTTACATTTTAAAAAACTTAACTCCATTTTGTTAAGGATTTTTGTTAGAGAATTTGTTAACTAAGTGTAAAGATTCTCAATTATACTGTTTAATTTTTAAGAGATGAAAGAAGAGGGTAGAATATCATGAACTATGATTCAGAAGGAACAGTAACTATTAAAAGGGTTGAAAAGGAAGAAAAAGTGAAAGAGGCTTAAAAATAAGACAAAACCATTCAATGCATTTATGGGAAATTTTATAGTTTGCATAAATAAAAAGTATAAAAATTTAAGGCACAGTGAATAACTATATAAACATTACAAACTGGCCACTTTTGGACAAGTAGAAAAAGTAAAATTCAAGAAATGTAAAACCTTCATTAATCATTATCTTCCTTCTACTACAATCAGAAAAGTTTCTGAGTCTTTCTTTTAGATCTAGTGCCTCTAGGGAGAGAAGATTCAGATCGCCTTTAGATATGCTTGCCTTTACAGGATAACCAAATAAATATTTGAGCTTGAATATCTTCTCAAATGAAGATAAAAAATTATAGGGAACACATCAGATTAGCATTCTTTAGAGCTACTGGTAAACTATAATTTATGATATTACATAATCTGACAATTAATCCTTTAAGCACTAAATTATATAGTTTATACCCATGACCAAAAAGATCACCGTCACATGCCATGAACCACCATACCATGAATCCATGTAACTGAGGATTCCTAATGAAGAATTATCTTTCCTAAATCCTTCAAATTTCAGTTGAGGAACTTAGTGAGCAGATGTTCATGTTCATTGCTAACAGACTTCCATAATAAGCCCACTGTAGCTATGTTGTTTCTTTGAAGCTATGTAGATATAGTTAAGATTGAAAGCTTAATGCTATTTAGAAGGCTATTAACAACCATTAATCCTAAAAACTAAGTTTGTGAATAGGTTTTTAAGAGCAGCATATCTGAAATACTCTACATATTTCTCATCCACATTTAGTTATGAATCTAAGTCATACAGATATAAGATTCTGAACACATAGAGGAGTATTTTCAAAATTAGTTTCATATTATACTTTTGTAAGGTCTGCTAATGGCACAGTGGGTACAGAGATGGCCAACTGGGTCAAGCAAACCATCCACTGTTGTTGCTTCCAAGTGGTGAATGACAGGTAACTTCATTATGCTACCACTGCACATTGTACAATATTTAACAGTGAGCCCTGGAGGGTTAAGTCTTCATCTGTCCCCCAATCTTGACTCATAGGAGGCATTCAGGGCTGAAAGAGTGACATAAACAGGATGCCATGTGGGTAATCACTAGGTATTACCATTTGAATACAAATACATTAAGATTAACCTTCATTAAAAAATGGAAACCCATCTTAAGATTTGATGGTGTTATAAACTCAATCACCTTCCCATGAAATAAAGTTAATTCTCAAGGAAAGAAAATTCAAAATGCTTTCATCTTGCTCCTTTTATTACACATTCAGTGAACCATCCTTAGTATGAAATGAATGGTTAGATATATAAATGTAAGACATAATATGAGAAGATCTAGGGGAAAAATCCTCATTTTAATCTGAGACTACGAATATCAGCTCCAGTTAGCCTTATTCAGCAACTTACCTATTTTTTTTTCTTTCACAAATAACAGACAAGCTTGATAATTTAACTCTTCTTAATTGGTGGTTAGGGTTCTAGAATGTCCTTAACTTTTTTTAAAAGATCATTTTAAAACCAAAGCACTAATCTGACAGTAAAAGCGTAGTACAAATATCCAAATTTCAGATCTGGCTTTTGCTAGATAGAGCCTAAGAATAAAGAAACATTCTTCCCTTTCCAGATAACTTAATAATTTAAAATATAAATAACTATTAAGTCCCATTGAATAGAGAGTGTGAAAGTTCCTGGTATAAAAACTACCTTAGAAGTTTGATGGTCATTTCATTCTACGGAGGGACAGAGACTGGATTTTGTTTGCTCTCCATAATTACTTCACAGTCTCCCTCCATTTCAAAATTGATATTCACAAATGAACTGGATACAAGTGTTTCTGGCTGATCTGACTGAACAATGGAATCAGCCTGCAGCTTATTTTGCTGGCCTTGTCTTTCTGCTTCTTCAGACATCCTGTTTTCTTCTTCTTCTTCTTCTTCCTAAAAGGAGGAAATATCAAGAATAGTTGAAATATAAACGTCCAAAAGGAATAGTATTTTTCTCCCACTTTCAGCTGCTTATGCCTTTTTTTTAACCAAAACATTAGTGTCATGTCCAATTCAGTTTCATCCAATTAAGACAAGACATACTTCCCCTTCCCCTGTTTCCAAATTGAAATGAAGACTATTGTATGAAGTATATGTGGTGAAGCTATTTTTAAAACACAGTATAGCACTGCTTAGCTTAGATGAGACCTGAATTAATTTTGACATGGGCTGGATCTCTTCAGGTTAATTCTAATCTAAATAAAACATTAGCTAATACTGTATCACTACAGTTACAGGGTGTCAGCCTATTCAGTGGAATAGGGTGGCCTGTTCACTTAAGTGATATGGCATGGTTAGTGTTCCCATAAGCACCTAGTAGACAGATAAGGCAGTCCCTGCCCTCAAGAAGTTTACAATCTAGGAAGGAAGTTAAGACATTTAAGAAGAGTATTAAAACAGAAAGGAATAACCACTATAGAGATTTAGAGAGTAAATAACTTCTAGTTCCAGAACTGCTAAATTGATGGAGGAAATGGTGGCATTTGCATTGGTCCCTGTAGTATGGTGAGTCAGTACAGAGTGAGTAACCTGTCAGGATGATTAAGCTAGAGATTTTCTGAGAGTGAAGGAGAAAGACCATTTAGGAGACTATCACAATAGTCCAGATGAGGTAATGAGGCTCTAAACAAGGCTAGTAGAGTTAAAAACACTCATTTGTTCATAAAACATTTTTGAAACCACATAACAAATACAGTCAGCTGAGCTGAGCTTTCTAGATTCATGCCTCTACATTGTAGCTTTACCGGAATTGCCCTCCTTGTTTGCTTGAAGGAGTAATGAAAGATTCTAATATTTATTTCAAGCTCACCAATATACACTCTGTGCTGCCCTAAGCATTTTACATATTAACTCATTTAATCCTTAGAGCAACCCTGAGCATGGATGCTGCAATTTTCCTCATTACAAAGACGAGGAAACTGCAGCTTATATAGGTTAAGTATCTTGCCCAAGGTTACAAAGTTAGAAGTGGCAGAGCACTTGGTTCTCTCGAGCCCACACTCTTAAATGCTAACTAAAGCTTTCTCACTCTTTAAACGTAAACTCATTTCACCCTCACCCTAAGACCTCACAACATCTGCACACAAAATTGCCTCATATCTTTGTGCCTTAACAACTGGCACTTACACATTTCTAGTATTGGTCATTTCCTGTGCATCAGAGCCATTCCACTTCTCCCACATCCAGTCTATGTGTCCTAAGTACAGAGACCAGGTCTTGTTTCCTCATCTTATACTTGGAATAATAATTCAAAGAGAGGTGTGTGAAGATTAAATTAAATAACATACCTAAGGCACCTCTCACAGCAATTAGCACGTGAAATCTAGCTTAATTGTGCACGTAGATTGTAGGGGAATTTCAGTATTAAAAAATTCTAAAATGTATGCTAATTTGATAAAGAAATTAATGACTCAAGAATGAAATGCCTAGTATAAGGGAGCTATCTTTGGGGCAGCTAGAGGATACATGTCTTCATTATGCAACCCATGAAGTCCACAGCAAACCAAACTGAATCAATAAAATGTAAAAAGGAGACACACCTCCTTCTTCATCCGGTAATACTCATCAATGGCATACTGGTATTTTGGGGTGCTGATGCCCAAAACAGATGCAATCTTCTCTCCGAGAAAGTCACACACTAAAAACACAAAAGTTAAATGACTTACATAATTCCATAAACATTTCTTGAGCCCTTTCTATGCGCAAAGCACTGTACGAATACAAAAGTTACACTCCCTGCCCTCGGGGAGATAATGAACATTCAGTACATCTCCTTTGTGTATCTTCCTTGATTTCCCCAAGAAGCACTAGTGGCTCCTTCTGGGCTCCCAATAACACTGCTCATACCTCTTACTATAACACTTAACACCAGGTGTTATAATTATCTGTTAGATGTCTATTTCTTCAAGAAAAATGTATACTCTCAGAGGGCTGGGATATCACTGGGCTGGGAGAAAGGAATGGATTGTACTATAGCACTCACTGAGCGCCTGCCACATGCCAGGCACTATGAATGGTTAGACTCAAAGAAGTTGAAGAACTGGCCCAAGTGGACAAAGCAGATCCAAAGTTCAATCCAGGTCTGAATGTAAAGCTCATGTTCTTTTCATTATACTAGACTGTCTAGCATATATTGAGTGCTCAGTAAATGTTTGTTGAATGAATTACTATTCACATTTAGATCTAATGAAAGGCATAAAGTGGTAGAAGCTATGGGGGAGTTAAAATGGGAAGCAGAGGAAAGCTTTATGATTTAAAACGCATATTTAAAGTTAGCATGATTAAGTCATAAGTTGATAATTCATTTCCTTCAAATATGACTTAGTTATATCTCAACTTAAGAAATGAAATATTAATCAAATAAAACATAAATGAATTATAACTACAGGCTTTAGAATAAGCAGTTAGAATGAGAACAATATCAGGGAATCAAATGGCAAAATAGCAAAACAACTGCTAACAGGAAAGTTTCAAGAACATGAAAATTGTATCTAAATTAATATAGCTATTTTCAGCCCTTTTTTTAAAGCATATCCAGAAGCTAAAAAATGTTTTAAGATGAAGTACAAGTTAGATTAATATCTTCCAATGTGAGCTAGCTGCTGAGAAGGGAGTGACTAACTCCCAACTGTTTCTCCTTCAATTTTGAAACACCCTATTTCGCAAAGCTCCTGTTCTGGGAGCATATTATAGTGGTTATACAATACTCAAACAAAAAAGTAATACCTGAGAGGGTTGATGTGGCAGCACGAAGCATGTAAAACCATAAGTAGGGGCCCCAGGTAAGTTTTGTCTGCAACAAGAGGTGAGGTTAGCAACATTCATACCTAAATTCATTCTATACATTTAGGCCAGAAAGAAGTAGTCAGATACTTGGTGGGCACTTAGAATATTCTGTAGGTGATACTATAAACAGAGTACAATCCAATAAAAAAATTAAAAGCTTTGTAGAGAGAATGTCACAAAGACATTTTACATTCACCCATACAACTATCACCACCTTAAGTCCACAGAATAACCAAAAAAAGCAGCAGCCACTGAAATGGAGTTGGTTAAGTCATAACCTTAATTATTTAAGAGTTATCCAGAGCCTTCCTTTCTCCTGTCTTGTTGCTTTGTCTTCATTGTTCAAAAGCACATCAGAGAGTGTGTACAGTCAATGGAAAGGGATCTAAGAAATCATACAGTACAACACACGTATGATTTAGTGGGGAAATAAAGGTTCAGAGAAATTAAGCAGATTAAGGGCATATTAAATGAACTTTTAATGGTGGGAAAATAAGTAACCAGTAAGTGGCAAGATGAGGTTTTTTTGTTGCTGTTCCTTCATGGATTAAAAAGGGACTAGAGGGCTTCCCTGGTGGCTCAGTGGTTCAGAGTCCGCCTGCCGATGCAGGGGACATGGGTTCGTGCCCCGGTCCAGGAAGGTCCCACATGCCGCGGAGCAGCTAGGCCTGTGAGCCATGGCTGCTGAGCCTGAGCGTCCAGAGCCTGTGCTCCGCAATGGGAGAGGCCACAACAGTGAGAGGCCAGCGTACCGAAAAAAAAAAAGGGACTAGAGCATATAACCCAAGAAAAGTTTAGTATCTATTTGGTAGGCTAGGACCACTGGCAGAATGCAATCTACACTACACACCTGCATAGTTAACCTTGGTAATTCCATAGAATACTTTTGTGAAGCTTGCCACATAGATGACAGTTTGCCTCTGTGGATGAAATCAGTAATAGAAGCATGATTCATCATACCAATATTTTTGTTTATGAAAAGAAAACATAGTATACAGCCTACAATCAACATTAGTAATTATTTGAATACTGGTTCCAGGGAGAGAAGGAAAAGATAAACCTGTCCATAATCTTCTTAGATAAGATATGCTGATGATTATAAGGGCATTAAAAAAGCATATACAAGAATATCTGTAACACTGAAAACTGCAGACACTGGAAATGACCCTTTTTTCTCTATTGGTGAAATGGAAGTATCTTCCTTTTCCGCTGTCTAAAGCTAACGAAGTTGCCAATTTCGGTGTTATTTCCTTTCTTGCTGGTTAAGGAAAATTTTTCACCTCAGGGTTTTCAAAGTCATTTTGAGTGGCCACTGTCTGTCTTAACAACTTCTTATGCAAATTAATTTAAAAATAAAGTTCTATATTTTAGATATTTTTTAAAAAAGGAATATCTGTAAGACTGGGCAGATGGGCTCAAGCAGAGAGGAGTAAACATGTAACATAGTCTTTCAATGAAAAGTAGGTATATCAATTCCTGTGATAACATTTCTGAAAAGACACACAAGTAAGGTAGCTCCTTAGTTTCTCTTTACACAAGAATGGATGTCCAAGCAAACAAATACAGTCAAGAAAACACTGTATATTTCTGACTCCCTGATAAAAATCTGCTATATCTTCTACATTCAGTGCAGGAGGCATCTCTTAGATGGGGATAAGGGGATCTGTTTAGGGGGTCTGTTTAAGATGCTCTGACTTTAGTGTTTACTTTTTTTTTTTTTTTTTTTATAATTGTTTTGATCTTTATTCTTATAATGCAAAGGTGATCCAATATTAGGAAAATTATTATGAAAGTTCATAATATTAAAATATATTGGGAGAACAATTATAATCATTACCAAAGATCCTAAAAAGGCATTTCACAAAATTAAATATCTTCTTTGATAGAATATAATTAATATGCTAGGGAAAGGTATATACTTTCTTTTTTTTTTTTTTTAACATCTTTATTGGGGTATAATTGCTTTACAATGGTGTGTTAGTTTCTGCTTTATAACAGAGTGAGTCAGTTATACATATATATATGTTCCCATATCTCTTCCCTCTTTGTCTCCCTCCCTCCCACCCTCCCTATCCCACCCCTCCAGACAGCCACAAAGAACCGAGCCGGTTTCCCTGTGCCATGCGGCTGCTTCCCACTGGCTATCTACCTTACGTTTGTTAGTATATATATGTCCATGTCTCTCTCTCGCCCTAACACACCTCACCCTTCCCCCTCCCCATATCCTCAAGTCTGTTCTCCAGTAGGTCTCTGTCTTTATTCCTGTTTTACCCCTAGGTTCTTCATAACATTTTTTTTTCTTAAATTCCATATATATGTGTTAGCATACGGTATTTGTCCTTCTCTTTCTGACTTACTTCACTCCGTATGACAGACTCTAGATCTATCCACCTCATTACAAATAGCTCAATTTCGTTTCTTTTTATGGCTGAGTAATATTCCATTGTATATATGTGCCACATCTTCTTTATCCATTCATCCGATGATGGACACTTAGGTTGTTTCCATCTCCTGGCTATTGTAAATAGAGCTGCAATGAACATTTTAGTACAGATGCTATATCTTCTACATTCAGTGCAGGAGGCATCTCTTAGATGGGGATAAGGGGATCTGTTTAGGGGGTCTGTTTAAGATGCTCTGACTTTAGTGTTTACTTTTTTTTTTTTTAACAGCAAATGGGACAGTACAGAAACAGGGAATGGAAGCAATTTCTATAACATAATAAGTGATAAGGCCAAGAAACTACTTAGAAAAGGACTCAGCATGCTTTTGGAGAAAAGCATGCATTTCTCAGTGGACCAATTCTCCTGGGGTTGTTTCTAGAGAGAACAATTGCTAATATCCAGACTGCGACTACCAAAGAGTCAAACCTGCTCCAGAGCTGAGACACTGGATAAGGATTCCTGAATATCATCTATCATTATCACACAGAGTTATACAGAATGAATGGATAGGGCCCTTTGTGCAGACACTGACCCAGAGTCTACACTGGAAACCTGCCACCACTGCCAGCATCACTACCGCCACCACCATCCCAGTAACAGAAGAACTGGGACAAGATATTGAGTCTTTAAGACTTCCAATTTATGAGTGCAAACTCAAGTAGATTCATCTCTTTCTTCAAAAATTTAATTATCTATTTCTTCCTGCATAATTTTCCATCTCTTCCTTAATAAAGAACTATTAAGACTTGCTATCTTTTGTTCTGAAACAACTTATTTTTAAATTATAAAAGTAATGCTCATTTATTGCAATAACACAAAATGGAAAAAGTATAAAGAAAATTTAAGTCACCCATTTTTTCACCATCCATAGATAATTATCATTAACATCGTAGTATATTTTTCCCAGTCTTTTCCTAAGCATATATGTGTTTCACAACATTGCTATACTTTTTCTATCCTGCTGTTTTTCCCATTTACTATATTGAAAATATTAAGCATATTTCCCAAATGCTTAAATTCTTAAGGGTGGAATAACTAGGTCAAAAATATAATCATTTGGAAAGCTCTCCCTTCACAATGCAAAACTTCACACCAGAAAATTTACCAATAAATATTCAGCAGTAATGTATGAGATTGTCCATTCCCTTGTACCCTCATTACAGTATATTGTTCTTTTCCTTTTTAAAAATTTGATAGGCAAAAATGAGCCCAGATAATTCTGAGTTCTGACTATATTAAGAAAGGCATCAGTCCATTTATATAGGTAACAGTTATGTGCATAATCAAAGTTTTTAATATGTATAGTTAGATACACACATATACACATATTTAAGGAACCCTAAGCGAAACTAAATCAATGGTTAAAGGAATTACTGGAAATATGTTTACTCTTAACGCTCACCTAAGGTAAAATTTAAGGAAAACAATTATAAGATTGTAAAAAGATCTAGGTCTCCATTTCTTACTTTCTATCAAGTATCATATGCCAGGAGTATTATTCTTTTATTTATTTATTTATTTATTTATTTATGACTGCATTGAGTCTTTGTTGCTGTGCACGGGCTTTCTCTAGTTGCAGCAAGTGGTGGCTACTCTTCATTGTGGTGCGCGGGCTTCTCATTGCAGTGGCTTCTCGTTGCGGAGCATGGGCTCTAGGCACACGGGCTCAGTAGTTGTGGCTCGTGGGCTCAGTAGTTCTGGCTTGCGGGCTCTTGAGCACAGGCTCAGTAGTTCTGGGTGCATGGGCTTAGTTGCTCCACTGCATGTGGGATCTTCCCGGACCAGGGCTCGAACCCGTGTCCCCTGCATTGGCAGGCGGATTCTTAACCACTGCGCCACCAGGGAAGTCCCAGGAGTATTATTCTTAAATCTTTATTTTAGATATTAGGGTTTTTCTTTAATTGGGTCTGTTCTACATATCTACTATGTAAATATACAACAATACCTTTTCCAAATTCCTGTGTCCTATCAGATTTACGATGCATTAGAAGCCAATAGAAATTGGAAAGTCTGCTTTGCACATTAAGTGATGCTAGGTCTGTCTTTAATTATAAACAGCTGCTAGGATGATTATTATTTTAAAAAAGACAAGTGTTGGCGAGTATGTAAAGAAATTAGAACCCTTGGACGCTGTTGGTGGGAATGTAAAATGGTGCAGCCATTATGGAAAACAGTAGGGCGGTCCTCAAAAAATAAAATACAAACACCAAATGATCCAGCAATTCCACTTCTGGGTACTTATCCAAAAGAACTGAAATTAGAATCTCGAAGAGGTATTTCCACTCTCTTGTTAGTGGCAGCATTATTTACAGTAGCCAAGATATGGAAACAACCTACGTGTCCCCATTAAAGAGGAAAAACACTATCTGCAAGTTTGCTTTACGACCAGAAGTCTACATTATTAAACTACAGCATTTTAAAAAAATGATGACTAACATTAACATGTGCATGCATAAGTAATAAACCAAACAAAGATATCTATAGTTCAGGCAGCAATTAAAAATATCCAAAAAATGGGGCTTCCCTGGTGGCGCAGTGGTTGAGAGTCCGCCTGCCGATGCAGGGGACACGGGTTCGTGCCCCGGTCCGGGAAGATCCCACATGCCACGGAGCGGCTGGGCCTGTGAGCCATGGCCGCTGAGCCTGCACGTCCAGAGCCTGTGCTCCGCAGCGGGAGAGGCCACAGCAGTGAGAGGCCCAAGTACCGCAAAA